>NC_043980.1:4198694-4253694 GCF_902150065.1 Myripristis murdjan | reverse complement strand
TTTAAAGTCCAACAGCATTGCTATAATTGCAAAATGCACTATAATATCTATAAAATAACACCATAAACATTAAAGGCAATTTCCCGAAACAGTTCTTTCACCTATTTAATTTACAGTATATCAGAACTTAAAATATAATATGGGATACCTTACTTCAGCTGAGTCGTGCTGATGATGTGATTGGTCATGTGCTGAGTGGCCTCACACAGCATTGGCATATGTGGATAGTTTATATGCTGATCTGGCCCGCAGTCAGTTTGACAGGATTTGGGTATAAACATTGGTCATTCAAAATATGAATCTTTATTCATGTCTGCCCAAGCCCAACCCGCGGACAAAATTTGTTACCCGCGGCGACACTTAAAAAGTAGCCCAATTTGGCGGGAAAAACGCGGACTTGGCAACCCTGGTAGCAGCTAACATTACCATGATTAACATGATTATCCTGCTGGCTAGTTAGCGAGCTAAAAGTGTGTTTAGGTTGACGGAGCTAATGTGGCTAGTAGCAGCTAGCAGTGATAACATGATTATCCTGCTGGCTAGTTAGCGAGCTAACAGTGAGTTTAGGCTAACTGAGCCAGCTGTTGTCGAGCTACAGCTCCTCATGTTTTGTTGTCCAGATGTTTTGTGGTGAGTGCTGCTTCTCTTACACACTTTTCTTGTCCAGTATCTTTATGAAAGAACTCAAATTAAACTCAAGATCTGATGCAGTGATTTGGTTTGTCACATCATGTCAGAGTCCAGTAAAGCCAGCAGCTCCAGGCCACCTGATCTACACTGAATCACTCCATTCGATGGGAAGAAATTACTCAAAAATCCCCTCATTCAATGGGGCGGAATTGTGCAATTTTTGCAACCCAGTTTACCCAGATTACAGGAATTACTCCAAAATCCCCATCGAATGGAAACGGGTTTCTATTGGCTGTCCTCTGGGGGCCCCGCCCACCGCCTGCGCCTGCGCGAGCCCCGAAGCGAGAGCCTTAAGAAAAATGGTGGACATTCCTTTTATTCTTAGTGGAAAATGCAATATTTTAAGAGAGCTTATGCATTCAAATGCGTTTTGATAACATTTCTAGCGGGGAATGTGCATTTTATTTCCAAAATCTTCGTTCAGTTAGTGTATATAATGTTTACTTTGTTAGTTATTACGAAGATTCTTTCAGGTTTCTATCGTTGCTATGGCTGTTGCTATGGACGCTGCTACCACTGTCGCTGATGTAGCTTCCGCTCGGAAGTATTGTCACATCAAATGGAGTGATTAATTGTAGATCGGGTGTCCAGGGATCAACCAGCTCTGACTCCCAGTCTGTGATGCGTTTACACACCTTCATTAACTCTGACCCCCCCACCTCGTTATTTACAGTCAGTATGAGGTCTTCACACCATTAAAACGTCCTGATCAACATCCGTCCATGCAAATCCTGATTCACATCAAACCATTTCAGTTACATGTTTAAGACTAACACTCCTACCTAAATAATAACTATAATATTACAATAAATACATACTTAATAAAAATATGTGCTACATGAATCCTCCTCTTCCTCTGATGTAAAATTTGTGATTTTTAAACAAAGGAACAGTAGTTGTTGGTTTTTTTTTTTTTTATTCCAAGTTCATATGGGCCGAGGTGCAGAGCTTAACAGGTGTAGTTTTCACTGATTGTCCGTGAATGCACCGATCATCATCTGTTTGAACCAAACAAATCATGATTATGATGCACATTCCAGCAGAGCAGCCAGTTTTGCAGCAGGCGCAGTTTGATGGACCTGAGGTGAGGAGCACAGGTCCTTCTCATCCTCTGTTTTCAAGAAAAATATGTGTAATATCTGTAGCGTATGTTCAAAAATGCACCCCAATAAACACAAATTAGCAAAAGCGAAAGTCTTATGAAAAAGGTGTTGGTTCGTGAGGCCGGGGAGAGGTGGAGCGGGTGGATTTTCCACGAGTAATGCTCATTTTATCATAACAAAAATAAGTACTACGACTACTGGGAAATGTAGGAAATCAATGAATTCTCAGTTCCCGAGTCACTTTATGTCTTCCTCTCTCTGTGTTTTGCTTCAGGCCTTTTATTCCAAGGTTGGCCTGAGCAGTGAGGTCGCAATTTTTTGCAGCATCAGATTGGTCGTTATTCATCTTGAATCCTCCCACCTTCGCCAGCAGAGGAGAAATGATCCATAGTGGAAGTTTGGTGGAAAATAAATACTCTCCCTCGCCCTCTCTCTCTCTCTCTCTCTCTCTTCCACACGATCACGGCCAATAAAATTTTGTACAAACACTTCTTAAAAAGCCTGGTGACGGAGGAGGCAGGCAGCTCCGACCGCCCGCCTCAACATGCGACCGTTTGACTTTGTTTTCTTAAAGACAGTGAGCTGCGGCTTTGAAGAGTTTGTGGAAGAACAGTGAGGAAGTAAAGGGGGAGAGAGGGATGTGTGCAGATTTTTAAGATGCACTGTATGGACAAAGGTGTTGGTCCACCTGCAGGAGCTTCTCTGAGCTCCATCCTAAATCCAGAGGCGTTAATATGGAGTTGGTCCTTAGCAGAGAACATCAACGTTCTCCTGGCGGTTTCCCCAAACCCAGACACGTCCATCAGACCGCCACATAGAGACGCCTGATTGCACTGCAAAAACTCAAAATCTTACCAAGATTATTTGTCTTATTTCAAGTCAAAATGTCTTATTACTAGTCAAAATATCTCATTACACTTAAAATAAGACATGATCGCCTCAGAAGTAACTTGTTTCTAGCTAATTGTCTCTTGTTTCAAGTGAAAATTTGCTTGTTTCATTGGCAAAATTTGCCAATGAAACAAGCAAATTTTTACTTGTTTCAAGCAAATTTTCACTTGAAACAAGTGAAAATGGTCTAAAAGCAAGTTACTTCTGAGGTGATCATGTCTTATTTTCAGTGTAATGAGATATTTTGACTAGAAATAAGACATTTTGACTTGAAATAAGACAAATAATCTTGGTAAGATTTGGCGTTTTTGCAGTGTGGTCGCTCCACAGAACACGTTTCCTCCGCTTAGTTTCTGTGCTGATGTTGATGCCAGAGGAGGTTTGGAGCTCTGCAGGTACTGAGGCGGCAGAGCGTCGGACACTTTTACGCACTATGAGCCTCTGTGCTCGGCGACCTCACCGTTAATATCTGTGCACAAAAAAAAAAAAAAAAAAAAAAAAAAAAGATTTGAAAAATATGTCAGCACTCAGAACTTAAAATTAAAACTCTGAAGACCTCAGAAGTTCTCAAGTCCATTTTGGAACAGCTGGCTACAAGCAGCATTATGTTCAAACTCATCACTTCATACTGTCTCTCTCTAATTTCAAACAGCCTATGCAACCCCTGCTAATTAAGATTTTAAAAATAAAAATATCCAACTAGTGTCAAGTATGAGAAATATACGGTGTGTACTATACATTTTTTAATTCCTTATTACACTATTCCACAAGTCAACCCCATCATTTTTCACATTTGTCCTTACCCATTTATTTTTTATTTGTTTATTTTCTACCAACATATGCCTCTGAATTCACACTGGCTCTTTCTAATTTCAAACAACTAACAACAACAAACTCTTATTTATTTCTAGATTTATGTTTCTGTTAAGTGAAAAAGTCTGCAGTAGCTAATCCCACTCCTTTCCAACGCCAATCACCTTGTTTCCCGAATTTTCTTGAACCAAGTGTCATTTTCCTGATACTAGTGGCTGATCTGCCTTAATCTGCCTTGTTCCAACACATTTATACATGTTTCTGTAAAAAAAATAAATAAATAAATAAAAAAAATAAAAAAATAAAAAAAAAATCATTAAACAAGTGAAACTACATTGGAAACAAGTGGGATTCAAAAGCAATATTTCTAACTCTGAAGGGCTTGGTGATTTTATAAGGCACTTTATAAGGCAAAACTAAACAAAACAAAAATACAAAAAAAAAAAAAAAAAAAAAGAAGAAGAAAGAAAGAAAGAAAAAGGCCTCAGCTAAATGCCTCAAATATAAAATGTGTGTTTTCCTGTTGCTGAGATTGTAATTGAAGACAGTTCAGTCCTGCAGAAGAGATTTATACAAGTTTGTTCCCAGCAAAAAAAAAAAACAAAACAAAAACAAAAACAAAAAAAAAAATCAAGTGAAACTGACAAATATAAAATGTGTGTTCTCCTGGTGCTGAAAAATTCTTGTCACAAGTGAAACTGCAGTGGAAGCAGATGGGATTATCTAATCCCACTGCCACCTGTGTTCCTGCCCGTCCTCAATGTTTAGCTTTCTGGCTTCTGCTTCCCCCTCGATTTTACTCTCCTCCTCCTCCTTCATCTCCCTCATCTCCTCCTCCTGCTCCTCCTTTCTTCCTCCTCCTACTCCCCCTCTTCTCTTCCTCCTCCTCTCTTCCTCCTCCTCTTCCTCCTCCTCCTCCTCCTCCCCTTCTCTTCCTCCTCCTCTCCTCCTCCTCCTCTCTTCTTCCTCCTCCTCTCCTCCTCCTCTCCTCCTCCTCCTCCTCCTCTCTTTCTCTCCTCCTCCTCTCCTCCTCCTCCTCCTCCTCCTCCTCCTCCTCTCCTCCTCCTCCTCTCCTCCTCTCTTCCTCCTCCTCCTCCTCTCCTCCTCTCTTCTTCCGCCTCTCCTCCTCCTCCTCTCCTCCTCCTCCTCTCTTCCTCCTCCTCCTCCTCTCTTCCTCCTCCTCTCCTCCTCCTCCTCCTCTCCTCCTCCTCCTCCTCCTCTCCTCCTCCTCCTCCCTGCTCCTCCTCTCCTCCTCCTCCTCCTCCTCCTCCTCCTCCTCCTCCTCTCCTCCTCCTCCTCTCCTCCTCCTCTCCTCCTCTCTTCCTCCTCTCCTCCTCCTCCTCTCCTCCTCCTCTCTCCTCCTCCTCCTCTCTTCCTCCTCCTCTCCTCCTCCTCCTCCTCTCTTCCTCCTCCTCCTCCTCTCTTCCTCCTCCTCCTCCTCCTGCTCCTCCTCTCCTCCTCCTCCTCCTCCTCTCCTCCTCCTCTCCTCCTCCTCCTCCTCCTCCTCTCCTCCTCCTCCTCCTCCTCCTCACCTCGCTGTGGAGCCCAGCTGTCACAGAGCATTAGCAGGTCGGCCCGGAGTCGCCGGCAGCCTCGGCTCGTGGCAGCGAGGGCGCGGCAGGGAGAAGAGGAGGGATGAGGAGCGAGAGGAGCGAGAGGCAGCGAGGGCAGAGGAGTGGGGTGTAAATCAGCCTCAGGGAGCTGGCGGTTCAGCCTAATGAGGCTGAGAGCTTGTTTATGGAGTTACGCATCATTTTTATGATTATTTCCACCTTTTCAGGCTCCGCCACGTGGCAGAGTCCTGCCTCTGTTTTGGCGGAGCGAAGCAAAAAAAAAAAAAGCGGAGGCCCTTCTCCACCGCTGACATGAGGAGCTGCTGCCGGGACCGTGGCCCTAACCTTCGCCCGGCGCTGTTAAAAACACTGAGGAGAAAATGAGGCTCATTAAAGCAGCAGAGAATGTGCAGTAAAAACAGCTTTTAGTGGCTCTCTCAGTTAAAATGCGGCGTTATGTGCCACCATCCATAACCGGCGGGGGAAGGTGGGCCAAAGAGAAACAGGCGCGTGACTGCGAGGTCACCGGTTCAAATCTCTAGATTATCTGGAAAAAAATGTGTGTGGGGGGGGAAGTCCAGTGCCCTTTAGCAAGGCACTGAGCCACTCCCAGAATAAATGCACTGTAAAAACTAATGATAATAATCCATCATAGCGAGTCATTTAGTCTAATTTTCAGTTTTAAATCTTGTTTTTCTTACAACAAAGTAAAAAAAAATCTGTCAGTGGGATGAGATTATTTTACTTGTTTCTGATGCAGTTTTGTTGATTTTTACTTGATTTTTTTCTGGAAACAACTATAAATATGTTAAGAAAAGATAGAAAGAGGCAGGAATTAACTAATTATTCAGGAAGTAGACATCCTCAGTCATTAGCCTGAGGAAGGGAATTATAATCTCAGCAACAGGAAAACACACACATTTTACATCTGGGACCTTTACTTGAAGTCGTTTTCCTTTTTCCTTTTTTTTTTTTTTTTTTTTTTTTGCCAAAATGACATAAAATCACCAGCTTACTGAGTTATTTAGTGTTAGTTGTCTTGTTTTTGGAAAGAAAAAAAAATCTGCCAGTGGGATGAAATAATCCCACTTGTTTCCACTGCAGCTTCACTTGTTTCATGTTTTTTTTTTTTTTCCTCTGGGAACCAGTCTAAATGTGTTGAAACGAGGCTTAATGAGGCAGATCAGCCACTGGGATCAAGAAAATGACACTGGATTCAAGACAATTGTAGAAACAAGTACATTAGGGTTGGAAACAAGTGGGATTATCTCATCCCACTGGCAGATTTTTGACCTTGTTGGAAGAAAAACGAGATTTGAACCCTGAAGACGAGACTGAATGCCTTTGGAAGGTGTAGACTGGCAGAAACACATGATGAGTGTGGGTGTGTGTTGTTGCCTGGACAGGAGACTGCCTGGACAACGGCGTGGCGTCGCCGAGCACGGGGGACGACGACGACCCCGACAAGGACAAGAGACACAACAAGAAGAGAGGCATCTTCCCCAAAGTGGCGACCAACATCATGCGGGCGTGGCTCTTCCAGCATCTCACGGTAAGAGGAGATCAAACCTCTCATCCGTCATCGAGCGGCAGAGTGTTAGATCGCTTTACCAAAGTGAGGGAGCGAGAACTCGTGGCAGCTCGGATGGAAAACGATAAATCATCTCGGATGATGTGCAGCCAAAAACTGCAGTTTGTGTGGTAAAATGTGTTTGCAATAATTCAGTTTTTAATTAAGCAGGGACTACTTTCCCCGTTTCTGCAGAAAGGGACTTGAGTTGTTCGGCTGAAATGGTTCCAGAAATGAATCAAACTGCATCGGCTGCAAGTTTCTGCTTCCAAAGATGCAAATCATTCAAAAACCTTTTCCAACTTTTTGTTAAATGGAGTTGGGCTTTTTGCCTCTGCCATGCTAACCTCTCTGTTATAATATTTGTTTCAGTTTTGTCGTTTCATCAGTAAACCGACCAATGGGACATTCTGCCCAAAAACAAACAAACAAACAAACAAACAAAAAAACTGGTGTGCTCCTATAAAGTCTGACATTAGTAATAATAATTTACTTTGGTCCTTCTTTTCCATTTTACGAATGCACATATAAATAAAAACATAAATATTTAAACGAAACAGAAGATATAAACGATATTTCAGTGACCGACAAGGTGTAGTTTGAAGGCCTTTAACCGTCTTACATTACATAATCTGTTAGGCAGTTCAGATTATACAAAACAATATGAAACATCTTTAATTCCACAGGTTATGCCCTTTGACAGATAAACATCTATTTTTCACATTTGTCCTTTTTCTTTTTTTTTTTGTTAAACACATTCCTCCATTCACTCTTGCTCTGTCTAATTTCAAACTTCCTCTGTATACAGCCAGGAAAAAAAAATATATTTTGTGCTTTATCCATTATTTGTGCTGATCTCTACCAGATTTCTGCATTTCCAAGCATGTGAGTCAATAAATAGTGTTGCTGTTGCTCTCCTCTGCAGGTATAAAAACTTGGATTTGTGTTGGCGTGAAGCATTTCGAGTGGACATGAGAATTTTAGGAGACTTAATGAACATTAGCTGTTTATTTTATCATCGATTAGTTACATCAGAATCAGTGTAGTTCCACAAAAAACAGAAAAAGAGACTGGAGAGTCACTTGTCTCTGTATTCAGTCAATGATAGATCGATAGATAGATAGATAGATAGATAGATAGATAGATACTTTATTCATCCCAAAGGAAATTCACAGTTTTCAGCAGATCCTCAGAGTACAAGATTAAGTAAATCAAAAATAAAGAATAATAAAAAATAAAGAATATAAAAAATAAAGAATAAAAGATGACACTCGAGATCTAAAGATCTAAGTACCCAATGTGCAAAAAACAATGTGCAAAAAAACAAAAAAAAACCCAGTGTGCATCGATGTATACAATGTGCATAGAAGTCGGTCTGCAGATGTTTCTCTGGACATTTCACTCCTGTTGCGTCTTGACAAATGTCTGTTTTTGTTGTTGAAGCGCTCTTGTATTTATCAATAAATCAACGTGGTTTAAGTTTTCATTAGAAAATGTAGGCGAGCCTGTCGGGAGCCTCCGTGGTGAGGAGCTCACGCCTCCGACACGTTGACAGAGCTCATGGCTGTTTTTTGGGGAGTTGAACCCGTGACCTGGTGCTCATGTGATAGCCACCAGGCCTCCCCGCCCCCTCTTTGAAGTCGTGTCGAAGCCCCGGCTCACCTCTCCCGTCTCCAACCCAGGGACATTTCCAGTCCCGGGTGTCGCCCCCTGACCTCGGCGGCGCTGCAGGTGTTTGACCTCCAGCCTGTTCAGCAGCAAACAGCCACCACCCCAAAAACATCACCTCACTGCCCTGCTGGAGGGGTGCAACTGAGAAAATCCCTCCAGACAATGGAAGGTGAATCTCATCATGGTCACATCTGCAGATTAAAGTGTGGTGGACCAACATTTCCTGATTAAAGTTTAATTCTATCCAAGCCAGCGGTCTCACAGTCAATGAAGAATTACACTTAATTCCCCTTTTTTCCAGCTCACCCAGACTGAGACAACATGTTTGATACCATCTTCAGGTAGCATTTCCTGTTAGCTTAGCATAAAGACTTGAACTCTATGGGAGTTGTTAGCCTGGCTCCATCAAAGTGAAAAAATAAACCTTGCAACAGCTCAGAAGGATCATGTCGCTGTGAAATAAAAGGCATTCAAAAGCTTGTCTCAGTCTGAAGAAGTCGGGAAAACAGATTTTGCCCTGAACACTGGATTATTCCTTTAAACAAATGGCAAAAAGAGGCTTAAAAAAAAAAAAAAAAAAAAGAACTTCAATACCCCAAAATCCTTTGCGGTGACGTCACTAAATGTTGCAGCTGATACATGATTCCTCATATCAAAGAAAGGATGAGAGGAGAAAAGATCTGTGTGTGTGTGTGTGTGTGTGTGTGTGTGGACAGAGCTGCTCACTGCCGGTCAGGAGACAGTTTGAATTTCTCTTTAAAGTTTGGACTGAAGAGGCTGATGCTGCGTCCTGCTGTCAGCAGAGATAGGAAGAAAGTGAGATGGCTCACTCGTTTGCTACTTACATCATCAGCCCTGTCAAAAAATAAATAAATAAATAAATAAATAAAGTTTAATTAAGAATATCATTAATTGGAAAAAATATTAAACACATTATGAGATAGTCTGGATGCCGTATGATGAGCTTTAAATGTTTTCCAAATTACTTAAAATGAATTGACTCATTTTGCTGAGGACCCTCTGGAAAACCCTCAAGGACCCCAGGGGCGTCCCCGGACCCCGCTTTGGAACCCACTGGCTTAGTGCACCTTTTACACGGTGGAGGTGTGCAGCTGCAGGCGTGGGCTCCTTGGGTTGAGGCGGATTGCGTCCAAACGATTATAATGATATCATGAGTCCCTGCTGGGTTTTATATTAATATCACTCCATTTATCAGCGAATGAAAAAAAAAAAAAACACATTAGTTTCTGATTATTTCCAAAGTAAGAGCGTAAGAGCTGGGGAGAAAAACATTTAACGAGGGAGAACCTGAGATGAAATCGCCAGTTAAAGTGTGTGTGTGTGTGTGTGTGAGTGTGTGTGTGTGTGTTGGGAGGTGTGGTGCCGGAGGCGTGGGAGGGGCTCCTGGTAACAAACTCAAAAAAAAAAAAAAAAAAAAAATCTCATTTGGGTCTGACTCATACGTTTGGCTGAGGTGAACAACCCCCCCTCACCACCGCCACACACACACACACACACACACACACACACACACACACACTCCCTGCCTGCCTCCGTACATGGTGAGGCTAAATCGGTCCGGCTCGGCGGGGGTCGGGGTTTCTGCCAGCGCTCGGCTGAAACTGGAGGACACCGAGTCCTGCAGCAGATGGGAGGAGAGAGGAGTGGGTGTGTGTGTGTGTGTGTGTGTGTGTAACCCTGCTCAGGTTCAGGTTGTGTGAAGGGTAACTGTACTTGGCCTTAAAAATAAGAAGAAAGAGAGTTTGATGACATGTGAGCGGGTTTGGCGACCCAACAGATGAATCCCTTTGGCCGCGCGCCACGTGGAATCGATATCTGCCTTTTTATTAGATATCACATATCAGACGGTCAGGACGGTTCACCTCCGATATGATGCGAGCTCCTTTGTGCCTTTGATTTAATTAGCAGCAGCGGAGGGACGGAGGACGAGCAGCAGACAGACAGACAGACGGCCGTCTCTCACACCCGGCACACAGCGGCGCCGAGCACAGCTGTCATTTTCCCGTCCAGCGTCCACGTCGTCTAAATAGCAAAGTCACTTGTGTCCGCCTGAGCCGTCCACCGAGGTGTGACACACCTGGCTTTTAAAGGGGACGGGAGACGGCGCTCTGATTGGTTCACTGCCCAAAACACCCATACGCAAATCTGATATATGGCCATATATGAACATATATATTAAATAATGGGACAGTGGTGCTTGGGAAAGAGTCGCCTGAAAGTAGTGGTCAAACAAATGCTTTTATCTCAATGACAGTATGTCCATGCGGAAAATATAAGATATCATGAGAAAGGTAAGGCTTTGGGCTTTCAAACTGTGTCAAAATTATTTTCCAACTCCCAAAAATCCCCGAGATTCGGCGAGTTCAAAAAGTGTGTGTTTCTGCTTCCCTCCCCAGATTTTGGGTTCCAGATATAATGGGAGTCTATGGGGGAGAGAGCAGGCACTCCTGCCTCGTTAAGGGTCACCGTTTAAAAAGTTGAAGCTA
The DNA here is from genome assembly GCF_902150065.1 of Myripristis murdjan. Classification (NCBI taxonomy): domain Eukaryota; kingdom Metazoa; phylum Chordata; class Actinopteri; order Holocentriformes; family Holocentridae; genus Myripristis; species Myripristis murdjan. Next base: position 4,242,896 of record NC_043980.1, on the reverse strand, counting down.
CTTTGCTTTTGTATTCACATTTTTCAAAGCACAACTAGTTTCCCTACTACTTTACCTGAATTTGTGCATGTGGAGTGAAAATTGTGGCCGGGGGAGCGAGTAAAAGACCAAAGTTTTAGGCGATTTTTCAGGGCTGCTGCACTCTAGCCGTGATGTCACTCACTCTAGCTCACTCCATTAGTGTGTATTGTGTCCGGAATTCCGACTTCAAACTGGAATTTTGGAAAAACGGAAAGTGGGAGCGGCTTGAAAATCGACACCTTTCTTCTTTTCCACAAGACGAACGTTTTTCGTATTTGGTGCATGGACGCAGGTCCAAAGCTCTGTGCCCTGGAGCCTTCCAAAGTTTTGGCCATTCATTTCAGATGGCCGGAATTTTCCACAAAATTGGAATTTTGAGAATTCCGTGAGTCAGATTCCTTATAAAAGTAAAAGCACACCTCTCCCAATCGGGCCGCACATTTTCCCAATTCATTGTGTGGGTCTAAAATGAAAGCTGCGGGAGTTACGCCGTATGGAAGCAGCCTGTCATATCAGCATCTTCTCTTGCTTTTTTATATTATTTTGTCTCATGGATCTTTGTCCTGATCTCTGGGCTGCATTGAAATGAAAGGCAGCTGGTCATAAAGGCTCATGCCCACAAAGATCATGACTGTCGAGCTGTTGTTTTCCCACTCACAGATACTGGGTCCATACCAGTGAAGAAAAACACATTATCTCTGGAAGGCAACGTTGGATTTTCACCTCTGGAGCTGCGGCTCCCCTCAAGCTGCACACAAACACTGCAGCCGCCGCCTCCTGAGCCTCAGCTCATAAAAGCAAAGCCACAAGCCAGAGTGTTTTCACCATGTGCCGCCCCCTAGCCCACCTCCCCCACCTCCCCCACTTCGGCTTTTTTTTAAAAAAAATTATTTTACAGTGTTTCATGTAAAAGTGAAAAAAATCAACTGGAAGGCATAATCCCTGTTAATGCAATTAGTGTGTAATTTGCCACCCTCTTGCTCGCAGATGTGCTGGTAATAATGTTTCTTAAACGCTGGCAGCCGCTTTCGACAAACAGGTGGGGGTGGGGGGTGTGGGGGCGGCTTGTGTACGCTGCCATTTGTTTACGGCCGCCCAGCTCATTAACGAGCAGCTCTGCCTCACAAATTACACATGTTGCTCAATCAAAACAGCTGGAACGGCTTTGCACTTCTGAGCGCTTCGTGGCGAAGCAGCGCGAGAATCTGCACGCTCCAAACGACTCGCCGACTTCAAAGCGAGCCAAAACACAATTACCAGAGGAACGTCCCGCCCCGCTGCCCTGTCCGCCGGGTGAGCGATGGAGGACCGGGCCTCCCGAGCGGAGCGGGACGGGTGAGCGAGCAGGAAGCCCCGGCGCTGACCCCGCCGCCCCCCTGCCCTCCGGCCATCAGGGGTCAGAGTGCACCGGGACGCCTCCGTCCATCCATCACCGCCTGCTTACAGCCACGGGGCCGCAGACGTGGCCGGACGCCGGGGTGCCAGGGACTCTCCCGCCCCCCCGAGCCACATTCGCACAGGAAGTCTCACTCTAATAATGTCATGAGACCCCGAATGCAAGACGCCGCCAACACCAGCGAGAAATCCGCCGTGACCTCGATCCCGTCCCAGTAGCCAGCCCCGCCCCGTCTCGGCTCTATCCGCCACCGCTCCGCACATCACATCATATTCATATTTTTAAATTTAATTTTGCGGGACCGACCCCTCCTGATTAAAATTTAATTCTGTCCGAGCGAGCGGTCAGGATCGACGGCGCCACAGAATTAAAGAGTGACGGAGATTAAACATGGTTGGAGTCGTGTTTATGCCCTCGGCCTCCAAACTCGCAGACTGAGGCTGCGAGCGTCCTCCTGCCTGAATGTGGCCTTTGTTGGGACGGTTTCATATCTGAGAGGCTTCTGACCGCCGTGCCGCTATCTGCTGTCTGCCGCCCCGGCTCCGCTCAGAACAACACACACATTTAGAGAGAATGAGACCGAGGAGGGGAGAGGTAAAAATAACAACAATGCTAATTTATGTCCATGAGAACATTTTTTTTTGCCAAAATATTGTGTTTCTCCCACCACTTTATTCTCGTCAGGATGAAAAGTGTAGATCATTTGGCATGAAAAGACATGAATGCCAACGTTTGAACTCCCCAGATTTGGATGTTATTCTCATGTTGAACCTAGTTGAGTGTAAAAGAACAAGGGTGTTTTTTGTTTTAAATGAATTGACAATTTGAAAGTGAATGCAACGGCTTGACACTGAATGTGACTACCCCCTTGTTTCAAGTGAAAATTCACTTGAAACAAGTGAAAATTTGCTTGTTTCATTGGCAAAATTTGCCAGTGGAAAAAGTGAAAATTCACTTGAAATAAGTGAAAATTAACTAGAAACAAGAAACAAATTTTGCCAATGAAACAAGCAAATTTTCACTTGAAACAAGAGACAATTGTCTAAAAACAAGTTACTTCTGAGGTGATCATGTCTTATTTTAAGTGTAATGAGATATTTTGACTAGAAATAAGACATTTTGACTTGAAATAAGACAAATAATCTTGGTAAGATTTTGAGTTTTTGCAGTGTAAAGGCTCCTCTGATCAAATGCAGCCAGAAAAACACCATCAAACTTAATGTCCACCTCTGTAGGTTAAAATGAGCTCAACAAAAAGGTAGAAGCGTGTCAACAGGAAGCAGAAGGGACCAGGAAAACAGGAATGCAGGGAAAGATTGAGAGGCTGTTTCTGAGAAAGAGATGAAAGCAAGCACAATGTTCTGGGTTTCTGTGTGTGTGTGTGTGTGTGTGTGTGTGTGTGTGTGTGTTGGGGGTGTTGAGGCGGGGCATTCGAGTTCATTTTCCCCCATCAGCGTGCCATTGTGTGAGGAAGGCTGCTCTCTGGCTCTCTCACCCTGCAGTGAAAACATCATCCATTACCTCTGTGACAGGCCCCCCAGGGACCCGGGCCCCAGCGCTCACTGGGGGTCGCCTTCACTGACCCCGACCCCCCCCACTCACACACACACACACTCACACACACACACACCCGGCAGCTCCCCACCACCCCAAAAATGTCCAGCATGTGGTCCCATACATCATACATCACGGCACGGCCCTTTCTTCCCTGACAAGGTAAATGAGCGGCGTTCAGAACGTGAGATAACGACGCCGCTGACGGACGAGGACGAGGACGAGGACGAGGATCCTCGAGGAATCTGCAGGCCTCAGGAGCTCAGAGCAAAAACACAAGCAGCTTCGATGAACTCTGTGAGCCTCCGAGCAGAAACCCGCAACTGCTCTGTGTAAATGAACGTCCCGCGTTCCTCTGCCGGTCGTCGTTACACACCGAGATAATTCAAAGGTGACCGAGCCTCGAAAGCTTTTCCAGTCCGGATGGAAGAGAAGAGAAAAGAGGAACCCAAGCTCCATCAACAGGAAGTCCAAGGCAAATTAAAGTCGAATCTCTCAGGGGAAGCAGAGCTGATAAAATAATAATAATAATAATAAAAACTAGCTGCCTGTGAGGAGATGAAAACCTCTCCAAGATGAGAAGGAAAGACGAGGAGAGATGCAGATGTGGCTCTTTATCTTTGGACCGGTAGCTTCGTCTGTTTCCTCCACCGCCTTCAGATGCTTCCATCTGTCCTGCAGCCTAAAGCCTGAGTACAGGACACACAGACAGAGGAGGTGCAGGTCTTACTGGAATCCAGGTGGGTCGGACTCACCGGTACACAACGCATTTGGAGAAGAAAACAGAGAAAATGAGCCAAACTCAAAAACGCAGCAGCATTTGGACACACTTCAGCAATAAATGCAATGATGAAGTACAGGGTGACCCAAAAAAACGGGAATCTTTGAAGTGCGTATTGGCAGACATGAGCAAGTGGCAGCACAATTTTTAAAAAATGAATATTCCATCATTGTTTCTTAAATGGCAGGTTTTAAGGTTTCAATTACTATGAATAAAATATTTTTCTTCCATCACTCTTGGTTTTATTGGATTGTTAAAAAGTTCCCGTTTTTTTGGGTCACCCTGTATCTGCAAAAATATAATTTAAAGCGCAAGAGCCGGTTCCCATCCAAGTGCCGTAATTCCCATCACCGACTGCGATGCCAGCTGTGTGGCTAATTCATCAGCAACACCCGAAACCGTGATGGAGCAGACGTAAACGCCGACAAAAACGATCAAACAAAGCATCGTTACATATAAAAAGACATTATCTGTGACTAACCACAGGTAGCTAGCATTAGGCAGACTTCAACAAGTGATTTCAAGCAGGACAAACGAGTGGATTTAACTCTTCTTGTATCAGTCGGAGGCAGAAATACAGACGGGTGGAGGTGTTTGGAAACTGGAAGGCGTTTGTCCTCAGAGAGTTCAGGACTGTTTGATTTCACCACAGAAAAAGGCCGTGGACAAACCGGATTCCCAAAGAGTAACGTAACATAGTAAGGCAGAAAAAAAACAGTTGAATGCACAAATTAAGTGATTTATTCGCTGCTTGCAAGCCGACATGCTCGCTCTGAAAGGCTGATCTTTGCTTTTCGATGAACTCCAAAATCATCGGTGCCTTCACAGTCCCAGACCCAGCAGGAGCATCTTTATCCTCCAGATCTAAGACTTTTTAAAGCCACTTCAGCGCTACCTGGAACGACATAAATAAATAAAAAAAAAAGTAGCAGCCGTTTTAAAACAGAAACTCAACGTTAAATCACATGAGGCAGAACTTCTTCTGCTGCACTGCCCTCTAGGGGCTGAAACGTTCACGCACGTCGCATTTCTGATCACACCTGTCCAGTGATGTGGCAGCAGGTGTTGGTAGCCCCGCCCTCTTGTCTCCACAGATGGGCGGGGCTACTAATGCCACCAGCCAATCAGGAGTCAGTGCCTAATTAAAAATGAGTGAATGTCTCCAAAATGACCTGCACTAAACGAGCCAGTTTTAAATTTTCTTGTCAATCCGTGTGCTATATCGACATTAATATTAATTAATTAATCAGTGGATCTTTAATTCTAGTTTTAGGCTTGGAGGCTCATCAGTAAAAACAGGAAGTGGTGCTCAGAGGGTGAGGATCAAAAAATACTTGCTTCCCACACCTGGACACACACGGATAGATGGATGGACTGTGCTTCCTGTCCCCCTCAAATAAAGCACCTAAAAATAATCTGAAAAAAAAATGTCCCGTGTTGGAAAGTGGACACAAACGCAGGAATACAATATTTAATAGCTGAAGCTCGACACTCAGGAGGACAAACATGGCACGACACATGATGAACCGACACAGACCTGAACTGAAAACAGACTGAAACTCACAGGGAAACCAGGCACACCCTGGGAAGAGGCCCAAACCCCAGACTGGACACCAAAGTCCAAGTGGAAACCCGGACAAAATGTGTGTTTAACGCTCGATTTTCAAACCACAAAACACAACGGAACGCCTCCCTCCTCTGTCCACGAGAGCTGGAAAACCCGAACCTTTACTTGAGCTTTGTTTAGCTAGCAGGGCTGCCGACCTTTACCGAGTCGGAAGCGGCAGTGCAGACGGGATTTGGGCAGGAGGTCGTACCACCAAAACACGAATAAAACTGAATAAAACTAAACACCGTCCATGCAGTAGCCAACAGTTTTTGACCAGATTTGAGTGCCGAAGATGAGACTGGATGAAGATGCAGCGCCGCTCTAATAGCAGGTTTGGGCCGGGAGCCGCTGGTCCCTGTGAACAGGATTATAATTTCATAATGAGCAGGTGGCCCCAGATTAGAGCCCCGACTGGAAAACTCTGAAATTAGGCTGGAGGTTAACCAGGCTGTCCTGCCGCACCATGTGTTTTCACTTTCCACCCGTTCTTTGCAGGACGATGTCGCAGTGTCTCACGTAGAGCTTGTTTTGGTGGTGGTGGTGTGTGTGTGTGTGTGTGTGATGAGTTCGCGGGGCCTGGGACGTCCTGGCTGAGCTGGACGTGAGGTGGACGTACGGAGGCTAAACGCTGCTCTCTCTGTTCGCTGTGTTTTCCCGAGCAGAGCTGATCTGAGTTCACAGCCTCGGGGGGGGGGAAAGCCGCCTCTCTTGGCTTCGTTCGCTCCCGCTTGATGAAATCATCGGTGCTGCCGTGGAACAAAGCGCCTGGCAGGACGGGGGCCGCGAGACGGAGGCTGGAAATTTGATGAAGCAGCTTTGTGATTATCACTCTTTGTGGCAAATTAGATGCAGTTTAGGCCAATTACCTACCATCACCACCCGAAATCCACGCTGCGGCCGGGGGAGGGAGGAAAGAAAATAAGACATCAAAGACTCTGCGTCCTGGTTTCCACCGCAGAGAGGGATGTGGTTCATTCGTATTCTTCTTCTGTGGTGGCGATGGTGTCATTTAGGAACGGCCCGGGGCTGTTTGATGCCTCGGCTCGGTTGCACAGCAACTACTGTGTGACTGGGATTTTTTTTTTTTTTTTTCAATACACTGCAAAAAAAAATATCCACCTAAACGTGTCGTTCAGCCTCGTCTTCAGAGCTCAAACCTCGTTTTTCTTCAAAAATCCACCAGTGGGATGAGATAATCCTAAATCTAAATGTGTTGAAACAAGGCAGATTTAGGCAGATCAGCCACTAGGATCAAGAAAATAACAATGGATTCAAGAAAATTCTGGAAACAAGTTGATTAGCGTTGGAAACAAGTGGGATTATCTAATCCCACTGGCAGATTTCTGACATTGTTTGAAGAAAACCAAGATTTTAACCCTCCTGCTATGTCCACATTTTTTAACATCTTTAATGTTTGGGGTCAATTTGACCCCTGCAGTTTAAACCTCCACAAAATTATTATAACTAAAATTGTTATCAAAGTTTATGTGTCAGGTACTTTATGTTTCTTTGTTGACTACCTAAATAGCCCTTTAAATCAAACATAATTCCCTCCACTTATACATCCAGTATTCCTATTATGCGACAATGGAAAAATATTCAAATCACCATAAATTCTCACTGATTGATCTAAAATTGGAAAGAAATATTAATTTTTGGTGTTTTAATGGCTTTATATTATTTCTAAGTAACGATTTTTATTTATAACCGATGCATTACAAAGTGTGTACAGGACATTGAAAACATATCATCATGTCAGTTTCATCTTTACCCGGTAGTGCCCATTACATTAGGAACACTTAAATATGAAGCAATAAAAAAGATGTTAATCATTTATTTAGAGACGTTAAACATTGGCTGGGGTCAAATTGACCCCAAACATAATAGGAGGGTTAAAGTGGAGAACAGAGCGCTGAAAATATTGCAAAGGTGGAAATCACTAATTATATTTCCTCATCTTACTGTAATTCAGTAGCTTTTTGTGTACTTTTACTTTTTTTTATTTTTTTTTAAAAATCAGTCATTTGACTTTTCCCTCAGTCCATTTCTGCTTGAGTTTTGTCCTTCACTTCATTTTAAATCAGATCCATGATCCTCCTCCTTTTCTAACTGCATGGAAAAGATCCCAGCTAACACAGTTACTGTTTGGAAAAAGGAGCTCAGTCACTTTTACTGCCAGGACATTTGACATGAGACACTTTGGACTTTTACTGCAGGACATTTTTACTGCACTACTTCTACTTCTACTGCAGTCACATACCAGCAGAGGAACAGTACTTCTACTTCTACTGCAGTCACATACCAGCAGAGGAACAGTACTTCTACTTCTACTGCGGTCACATACCAGCAGAGGAACAGTACTTCTACTTCTACTGCAGTCAGATACCAGCAGAGGAACAGTACTTCTACTTCTACTGCAGTCACATACCAGCAGAGGAACAGTACTTCTACTTCTACTGCAGTCACATACCAGCAGAGGGACAGTACTTCTACTTCTACTGCAGTCAGATACCTGCAGAGAAACAGTACTTCTACTTCTACTGCAGTCACATACCAGCAGAGGAACAGTACTTCTACTTCTACTGCAGTCACATACCAGCAGAGGAACAGTACTGTGTGCGTTCTCCTTTTTGTCTCTCCTGACTTGCCCTACTTCTCCTCAGTACTGTCTGTCCCGTCTCGCGTCCTGACTCGGCTCACAGTGGAACCTCATGATTTTTTTTTTTTTTTTTTTTTTGGGTGTGTGTTGTCCTTGAACAGTTTATTTTCACACTGTTCATGCTGAGTTTTAAATCTGACAAACGGGGCTGTGATCACACGGGACGCCTATTTTTAACAGGCAGAATGTGCCTCTCCTCCGTCCTTCCTCTTCTTCCTCTCCTTCGTTCTTCTCCTCCTCTTTCCTGCAACCTCACATTTTAGATCCAAGCTTAAATATGTGCTTAATTTAAAAATAGACATTTTTGAAACAGGTGCTGTTCAGGCCGGGGGAAACTAGATAGATGAGACCTGCTGCTGTCTCGTCTCATGACACATTCACTGGCACTCAGACAGACAATTTTCAATCTTGTAAATTTCCGACCAGCGACAGCATTTATATTTTTTCTCCATCAGGTTGCCCAAACTGGGGTGGCAGGGCCCGCTGCCAGCCCGGGCCACCCTGCTAGATCCGCCCCTGCGTTAACTCTCATGAAGCTCCACTTGAAGTGATTTTGTCCTCGGGGCTCTGATATGAAAACATGTTTGGTTTATTATGGCATTGTCCAAGTGTCCAGACTCATCAAATGAATTCAAAGCAGTGAGATTAAAACAGATTAAATCATTACTCCTACAGGGTGAATTAAAATTACAAAAAAAAATCAAGAATTTAGCAAAAAACAAACAAACAAACAAACTGAAAACTACCAGAAAGCTATTAAAAAATCCTGAAAATTTTGCAATAAAGAAATAAATTACTACTACTACTACTTCTACTAGTACTACTACTACTAATAATAATAATAATAATAATGATAAGAGATTCATTAATTGATTGATTTACAAAAAAACAACAACCCTGCATTTATAAAGGTTAATATGATCTATTTGCAGGGGATGTCCATCACTGTTTCCTGTGTTTCATTATGACATACAGTAACCTGATGACCTTTGACCTCTTCCTCTCTGTGCTCCAAAGCTTCATTTTACATTCCTGTGTAACATATTTACCTGATAAACAACAACAACAAACAAACAACAATAAAGAAAACAGCAAGAATAAGATTTAACGGTGAGATCACCACCTTTAGCCTGTGATCAGAGGGTCAAAGGTCAAAGGTCACAGCCCTGATTATATTAGAGGAACATTTAATAATAATAACAACAATAACAATAATAATAATAATAATAATAGGCTTCCATCGTCTCACATTTGATCAAACTGAGGAAAAACAAAGCAGCAGAGGAAGTGTGTCTCTAGGGTCTCTGATAACACACACACACACACACACACACACACACACACACACACACACACAGTAGGGTGTACACTGCAAAAAAAAAAATCCTAACAAGTCGTTCAGTCTCATCTTCACTGCAGGTAAAATAATCTGTGAGTGGGATTAGATAATCCAGCTTGTCTCCTGTGCAGCTTCACCTCAGTTTCAGGTTTTTTGTTTTTTCTGGGAACAAGAATAAATGTGCAGTAACAGGGCAGATTAAGGCAGATCAGCCAACAGGATGACACTCAATTCAAGAAAAATCTGGAAGCAAATGGGATTATCTAATCCCACTGGCAGATTTTTGGAAGAAAAAAAAACGAGATTTGAGAACTAAAAATGAGGCTGAATGACTTGGTGACATGGAGATGCACCCGTACACACACTGAACACGCCTACACACACACGAAGAAAGACGTAAACACACACACACACACACACACACACATAAAGAAAGACGTAAACACACACACACACATGCTGAGACTCTGGGGAGCTGGTTGTGCAGCCTCAGGCCCGCTCCTACTGTTAGAGAAACAAGACACACACACACACACACACACACACACACACACACTCACACACAGTCTAATTACTGGGGCTGTTTCTCCACTTGGCTAAACTCCCTAATTGGCTCACCATTTCTTCTTCACCATTAATTATGCTTCATTTCATTACGCTCCCCTAATGACTTACAGCCACGCCCCCGTTTTTTAACTCTAATTAGCGGCGAGGCTCGCACCGCCACCAACGACAGCGACAACGACAACAAGAACAAGAACAAGCGAGATGAGGAGGTTTTGTTTTGTTGAGTTTTGTACTGATTCCTGTGTTTTTTGTCCCGTGCAGCACCCGTACCCGTCCGAGGAGCAGAAGAAGCAGCTGGCGCAGGACACCGGCCTGACCATCCTGCAAGTCAACAACTGGTGAGTGGCTGCGGGCCCCGACCGGCCCCGACCGGCCCCGACCGGCCCCGGCTGGCCCCGGCCGGCCCCCGCGTTGTGTTTGGGGAGCGCGGCGTCGGCGAGGCCCCAGGCGACCGGTGGCTAATGATTTGAATGATTAATTCCTGTGGGGCCGCCCCGGCTCCAAATACCCCCCCCCCCCCCCCCCCCCTTACAGTGAGAGGCAGGGGGATGCAGTTAATTGGGGTGTGTATGGGGCTGTGTGTGTGTGTGTGTGTGTCAAAGGAAGTGTGCTCTATTTATTGGAATAGAAATGAAAACGTTAGCACTTTTCATTGTTGAGGAAAGAAGTGAAAACCAGCTTAGATACAGCAAAACTGTCTGTCTGTCTGTCTGTCTGTCTGTCTGTCTGTCTGCCTGTCTGCCTGTCTGTCTCGAGATTTATTATATAAAATAGATTTGTTATAGATAATAATTGTTATAGTATAACAATTTCCTAATTTTCAGGCGTTTCGTGCTAATTTGTTTTATAATTTTTCTGTTTATTGTCTTGTAATTTCTTCTTTCAAATTTGTTTGTAAATGTTCCAGTGAATTTTTGCTCTTTTGCTGTTTGACTTTTCTCACATTTTTTTTTTTTTTTGAACAAAATCAAGTGAATTTGTCTGGCGGTGACCCAGAATCACTGATATGACGTGTAACTTCATCAGACAGACAGACAGACAGACAGACAGATAGATAGGAAGATAGATAGATAGATAGACAGATAGATACTTTATTGACCCTGGAGGACATTTAGTCATCCAGTATCTTGGTTTAATAAATACACACACACACACACACACACACACACACAATACAATAAACACACTCCGTCCTGTTTGTCGCCTGCAGGTCAAAACAGCCTGAGCATGAAAAACAGCCTGTAATCCTGAAAAATCAGCCCGTGTGGTCGAAAACAATAATAAAATAAAAATAATAAAGACGTGAAGCCCAGCGCCCGAAAACCTCTGAAACACAGCAGGGAGGACAGACAGACGGCCGCTCTTCTTCTGTGGTTTTACAAACCGAGTGACAACAGGTCAAAGCAGAAAAACAGCGCTCTTCTTCTTCTTCTTCTTCTTCTTCTTCTTCTTCTTCACTGCAAAAACTCTAAATCTTACCAAGATTATTTGTCTTATTTCTAATCAAAATATCTCATTACACTTAAAATAAGACATGATCACCTCAGAAATTTTTACTTGTTCACTTGTGTCACAAGTAAAAATTTGCTTGTTCACTTGGCAAAATTTTTTTCTTGTTTCAAGCAAATTTTCACTTGAAACGAGTGAAAATGTAAATGTAAAGTGTAAAAACAAGTTACTTCTGAGGTGATCATGTCTTATTTTAAGTGTAATGAGATATTTTGACTAGAAATGAGACATTTTTGACTTGAAATAAGACAAATAATCTTGGTAAGATTTTGACTTTTTGCAGTGTTCTTCTTCTTCTTCTTCTTCTTCTTCTTCTTCTTCTTCTTCTTCTTCTCCTTCTCCTTCTCCTTCTTCTTCTTCTTCTTTCTTGTTGTTTTCTTGGCTGAGGCTGCTCATAAGCTCATATTATCTTTAAATTCAGCATTTTTCATGGCAAACAAACTCTTTCAAAATGCCAAAGATTCAGTGTCTCCTCCACTGCAGGCCGTCAGAGGACACCTCAGCCTCCGTCTTACAGATCGGGGTGCACGTGCATGTAGGGCGTGTCGCTGCAGTGCATTGTGGTCTATTGAGGTCGCTGCAGTGCATTGTGGTCCGTGTGCTGCTCCTGTGTGGCTGCTGAATGTCACTCAGGAAGACGAAGGCCTCGCTCTCTGAGTGTGACGATCTGACACCAAAACCTGACGGCGTTTTAGATCCTGACATCAAACTCCAGCTGGAAACATCTGGACGCCACGTCTCCTCGTCTCTGATTGGCCAGAAGGAACCAAACCATTGCAAGGAGGCAGAGATGAACAATATGCTGCCGGTTATGTTGGATTATGGATTTTCGGGTGGATTTGTCCTCAGGCTGTGAGGTGGACAGGTGTTTAGTCCAGTGAGAGGACGAGGTGTTTCCTCCAGAGGTTTCACTGGATCCTGGTGGCTGATCGGTCTTGTTCTGCCTTGTTTCAACAGATTTCTGCATCCTGAAACAGGTGGGATTATCTAATCCCACTGGCAGATTACCTTGGTGTCGCTCTGCAGCTCCGAGGCTGTGACCGGCTGCAGGGTTTTTTTTTTTTTTGGTTTTTTTTTTTGCAGTGCGGCTGCGGCGTTGCCACAGAGGCGGCGCGGTGTGCTGGAAGTTGATTTCTGGGGTCCGCCGGCTTATGAAGCCATTAGTTCGTTCCGTTCCCTCAGAATATTTTGCCGTTGCCGTGGCAACGCCTGCCGAGCAGCTCGCCGTTTTTCCCTTATTCTGCAGATTCAGAGTTTAAATGAGCGAGTGTGGCCGAGCAGAGACGGAGCGCCTTGATCAGCCTCATATAGACTACGAAATTACATTTAACATTATTAAGGTGTGTGTGTGTGTGTGTGTGTGTGTGTGTGTGTGTGTGAGAGAGAGAGAGAGAGAGAGGGTGTAATGTCTATGTAAGTGAATGCTCGATGTGTGGAAATGAGAATTCGCTTGTGAAAATTTATATATATGTAATTTATAGTGAGTGTGTGTGTGTGTGTGTGTGTGTGTGTTTGTGCATGTACTGTATGTGAGTCTGCCTGTGTGTTTGTGCATATATGTGAGTATAATTGCCTGTGTGTGTGCGATATGTGTGTGAGCATGGTGTAAGGTGGAGGAGGAACATATAGCGTGTGTGTGTGTGTGTGTGTGTGTGTGTGTAGACATGTGCAGCACACACACACACACACACACACAGACAGTTGTTGGAGCTGGTGGTTGGTTGTGCAGCTGATCAGCCTTGGTCCTCGTCGTGTTCGTCTCTGAGGCTCACCCTCTGCGAGCTGCTGGTGTTTGGGGAAAATATTCACTGTATCAATATTTCAATCCTTTTGATCGATTATTTTCATTTTTAAAAAGTTGAACTGTTACGTTTCCTGAGATGCAGCTCGTCTCAAAAAAGATGTTTTGTTGGGAAACGAGGAAAAAACAAACATTTTTAATTTTTTTTATTGAGATTTTCTATGATAAATTGATAAATTAATGATTAATAATTAAATATATAAATTAATTAGAATCGTTCTGCTGTCAGAAAAAATAAAAGGTTGACAGAGATTTGTCCAGAAAGATGGAAAGCGCAGGTGTTTTTTCTTCTTCTGCTGTGTGTTTGTTGCATTTCTCTCTTCTGCTTCATGTGTTCGCTTCATGAGCCCACATGCACTTTCTCATTGATCGGTCTGCCACATATTGATTGATTTAAAATAATAAATCAGTCCGTGCATCGAGCTGTAAATTCGGACTTTTGAGGATTAAACAGAGCGTCTGTTCACACTTTGACGGACGCACCTGTTGGATTTTTGGGGGATTTCTCACCGCTGGTCCGACTTTCCCCTCTCAGAAAACTCTGTGAGGAGGAAAGAGTGACCACGTTTACATGCACGACATATTCCTGTAGTATTCAGAATATCCTCAATATTCCGGTTGCGCACGTGTCATGTAAACACACCGAACCAGATTAAGGTCATATTCCGGTTGGAGAGAATTCTGAGTCAGACCCCTGGCATGTTCCTGTTCCAACCAGAATATTGTGCCATGTAAACACCTTAATCTGAAAATGCCCCGTACTGGAATATTCAGTCACGTGCAGTCTGCCCTCAGCTGATCAATGACTTATCATGGAGGATATCGATAGGAGAAAACACAGAAATAGCAACTTCTTCTTCTTCTTCTTCTGTATTTCCGGCAGACCAGACGCTTACAGGTGTATTGCTGCCCCCTGCAGGTTGAGTGTTGCATTAAATAAGAGCGTGGAATACGCTGAAACACGGGAACATGCCGAGTAACATGTAAACAGAATATTCCAGTTGCTGCAGCGCATATAAACACCTTATTCAGAAAAGGACCTGAACCAGAATATTGACCTGAATCAGAATATTGACCTGAATCAGAATGTGGTGTGCAGGTAAACGGAGTCGGTGATCATCAAAGAGGAGAGAGGTCGAGTCGTGTGGAGTCAGAATCAGAGACACTTTATTGGGTCAGGTGCAGTTTAGTTGCTCAAATTCTCAGGAGAATTAAATGATAAGAAATAGAAAAAGAAATAGGAAATATAAAAATATCTGCCTTAGAAATTTTGAAAAAAAAAAAAAAAAAAGTATGTGCATTATGTGTAAATATGTGCATTAATACTTCTCGTGCATTAATCATAGTCAGGGACGTGATTTGCGTGATCAGGTGAAAGTCGGGTAAAAGTCAATGGAAGCCGTTAGTTTCAACGGGTTTGACTCGACTGACAGCGAACAGAACGAGCGCCGTCGCTCACGCCGCCTCGGTCTCCTCGACACCTCACCGCCGTGTCCTGCCTCCTCAGCAGGAGTGGAAAACCTGCAGCGATACAATCCAGCTCCATCAGTGCTTTTGTCTTTGATGGAATATTTGTTGATTTCCCAAATCTCTGAAGGAGAAAAAAGTTACTTTTGCAAATAAGAGAAAATACAGAGAACATCAGAAATGAAACCAAACTGAAACCAAAACCGAACTGTGGGTTTACTGAACAGCCACTCACCTGCTCCTGATCTCACCCCTGACAAGGCCTGCAGGTCAAATGAAGGCAGGTAGGCGAGGCGGCGTCTCCCTGTATCGCTCATGGCGGTATGTGCACGGCGGTACGTGCACGGCGGTACGTGCACGTGGAGGCGCTGAGGTGAGGCGTGATGCTGGAGAGGAAGCCTGAGAGGTGAAGCACTTTGGTTACTGACTGAACCACACCTGATTCATGATACAAGATCAATACCTGCAGACAGGTGTGTGTGTGTGTGTGTGTGTGTGTGTGTGTGTGTCACTGTGGTCATGTCGGACCATCTGAAATGGGCCCCTGTCCCGCTCTGGGCCCCCGCGCCGCATCTGTGGCACCATTTTGAACATAATCAGCTGCAGCGAGAGGCTGAGCCGTGTGAAGTGTAAAACAGAGTGCAGAGACAGGTGAGGAGGTGTGTGTGTGTGTGTGTGTGTGTGTGTGTGTGTGGTGGAGGGGCAGTTGGTGTAAATGGCGTTTTCACGGCAAACAGCTGGACTGGTTTATTTAAACACACCCAGGGGTGGGGAGGGGTGGGCGGTGGGGGGTGCTGACCTGAGAATGACACCCGGGGGGGCGGAGCTTACGGCTGTTTTACGAGCTGGAGGCTGCAGGGTCTGTGTGTGTGTGTGTGTGTGTGTGTGTGTTTTCCAGTGCTCCCTCTAATGGAAACACACTTGGCTTGTGTTTTGCATTAAGCAGGGAGCTGGGGAAGTCGCCGCCTGCTAAAGGTTGCAGGTTCGATTCCCGACACACGCTGCTGGATAAACTGAAGACGCTCATCTGCTCGTGACCTTTGACTGTCTGTTTATCCGTTCCTTTTGAACGTCACTCGTCACGTTGCAGCGTTACGGCCGTCACAAGCAGCTGCTGCAGCTCAGACACACTTTACCAACAGGCAGCAGGACGAGGGGCTCAAACCTGTGACCAAACCACAGCGTCACGTGTCCTGCTACAGCTACGAGTTTGTAGCAACAACATATATATATCTATATCTATATCTATAGATATAGATATAGATATAGATATAGATATATATAGATATAGATATAGATATATAGATATAGATAGATAGATGTCTATATAGATTGATGTCTATCTATCTGTATCTATCTATATCATCTATATCTATCTATCTATCTATCTATAGATAGATAGATAGATATAGATATAGATATATAGATATAGATATATATATATACACTACCAGTCAAAAGTTTGGACACATCTTCTCATTTAATGTTTTTTCTTTATTTTCATGACTATTTACATTGTAGATTCTAACTGAAGGCATCAAAACTATGAATGAACACATGTGGAGTTATGTAGTAAACAAAAAAGTGTCAAATAACTCAAAACAAGTTTTATATTTTAGATTCTTCCAAATAGCCACCCTTTGCTCTGATTACTGCTTTGCACACTCTTGGCATTCTCTACAAGGCTGCAGCCTCCAGCTCTACAATCTACAATGTAATCTACAATGTAAATAGTCATGAAAATAAAGAAAAAACATTAAATGAGAAGGTGTGTCCAAACTTTTGACTGGTAGTGTATATATGTTTAATCTCAAATAAAATGCTGAAATAAAGGTCCAGTCACTGCTTGTAATGCTCCGCCAAAAAGAATAGTTCCCCAAACTGAAAGTAACTGATCTGAGGGGTCGACTGTTTGCAGATGACCTGCAGCGTTACATCTGTTACATTATGTTACAGTTACAGTGTTACAGTGTTACATCTGTTACATTATGTTACAGTTACAGTGTTACATCTGTTACATTATGTTACTGTTACAGTGTTACATCTGTTACATTATGTTACAGTTACAGTGTTACAGTGTTACATCTGTTACATTATGTTACAGTTACAGTGTTACAGTGTTACGTCTGTTACATTATGTTACAGTTACAGTGTTACAGTGTTACATCTGTTACATTATGTTACTGTCACAATGTTACAGTGTTACATCTGTTACATTATGTCACTGTTACAGTGTTACAGTGTTACAGTGTTACATCTGTTACATTATGTCACTGTCACAGTGTTACAGTGTTACATCTGTTACATTATGTTACTGTCACAATGTTACAGTGTTACAGTGTTACATCTGTTACATTATGTCACTGTTACAGTGTTACAGTGTTACATCTGTTACATTATGTTGCTGTCACAATGTTACAGTGTTACATCTGTCACAATGTTACATCTTTTACATTATGTTAGCTAGCCAGTTTTTTTCCCAGAGCCATAACCACTCTGAACTCAAACTTGCACTAACACCCCGCCCCACACACACACACACTCTCTTTCTCACACACACACACACACACCCCCCACAATCATCCACCCATCTTCCCCGACACACTCCCCCTCTTCTCCCACAGAAATTTTACTTTTATCCAGTGCAATATTTATTTATTCAGTGCAATATTCATATCTCAGGGGCACTACTTACTACTTACATTTATACTGTATGTTGTTGTTTTGTTGCTACTGTTGTGTATTTTTCTGTTTTTACATACTGACGCACCTTAAGAGGTTGCTTACAGTTTCATTGTATCTTGTATGCAATGACAATAAAGGAATTCTAATTTTAATTATAATTCTATCTGAACAGACACTGATCAGCCAATCAGCTGTTAGTTTGACAGATTAATGCAGGTAAAATGATGCGGCTCCGGTGATGTTTTAGTAAATAACACGCAGCTCTCGACCAATCAGAGTGCTTGAACGGAAACAGCTGTTGTATAATGATGATTAACACATTTAAAAAAAAAAAAAAAAACAGTCCCGTCTCTGTGGATCTGAACGTGCGACCAACATGAAACACAGTTTTCCAGGTTCAGAGGAACATGAAGAAAAGTTCAGCGCCCACCTGAGCCACACGCTCCCATGATAATCTGGGTTATCAGCTCAAATGTTACAGGACAAATCTGCAGTTTAGAATTATCCTCCATCTGCTATCACATGCACCGAGTTTCATGACAATCGGCTGAGGCAATAAAAAATACGGCTCAACCCACATGATCAAACAGCGGTGATGTCATCGTTTCTGTCCAATAAAACAGCAGCTCTCATGAATATCGTAGCGTGTCTTCAGTTTAATTTGTGCGTGTAATGCCAGCGATTGAAGATTAGTAATTTCTGTTTTGGATTAAACTTTATTGATTGTTGGATTTTTTTTTTTCTGTAATATAAACCACATCTCATCCAACAGGACAAAAAGCTTCAAGCAGCAATGTCTCACACATCAAATATCACAACAACAACAACAACAACAACAACAATGATAATAATGATAATAATGTAAAGTAACAATGCCACCAAATAATTAATGGCTGGCTTATTTAAAAAAAAAAAAAGTAACAAAGTAATTAGTTCCTTGAAATGAATCAAGTGAAGTCCCTCACAGCTTCATGTTCACACACACACACACACACACACACACACACACACACACACACACACACACGTGACTTGTCTGTGACAATTTTGTTCAAATGTTTTGCCATGAAAACCAACGTTGTGCCTCTCCAGTTTATGGTCGCTCCAGTTGCAGAAGAATGGGCCTCTATTGCAGGCAGGAATGTGTGTGTGTGTGTGTGTGTGTGTGTGTGTGTGTGTGTGTGTGTGTGTGCGTGTGTGTGTGTGTGTGTGAGGCTGTAAAGCCAGTCCCATAGTGTGAAGGGGTCGCCCGCGGGTGAAGCTTTGACTCCCTGCAGCCGACTGCTGTCATTGGCTGCTTAACAGGCGGAGCTCACTCTACCGCTCTCTCTCTCTCTCTCTCTCTCTCACTCTCTCTGTCTCTCTCTCTTCACCTCTTTTTCAATCCCTCCTATTTTCTCTCAATCTGTTTCTTTTTTCTCAATTCAGTTTTAATTTCAGTTTCAGTTCACCTCAGCCAAACAAAATATATGTTTTTTTGTTTTTTTTTTACGTTTTCACGCCAGAATATCTTCTTCTTCTGTTTATTCCTAAAAATTTGCTGCTTCATATGAAAATCTCATTACTTCTTCCTCTTTCTGGAAACTCTGCGTCTTCATCAGTGACGTCATCCTGCACCAGTGGGCGGGAACAAAAACTTCAACCAATAAAAACACATTTTTCAAAAAGCCTGACTCCTCCCCTCACATAACACTACTGTTACCACATTCTGCTTTGCGGCGGCCCGTGTCGTTGCCATGGTAACTGTGAACAGCGATGTCAGGTGTGCAGTCAAGCTAACTGCGGTTTGTTTGGGTGGGCTTTCCAGTCCATCAGCATTGAGTAATAATAATAATAATAATAATGATAATGATACTTGATGATTGATTAATTGATTGAGATCTTTATTTCGAACTTAAAAACAGCAGTAAAATCAAACAAAACAAAATAATAATAATCAATACTAAATAAAGGTAAATAAGAAAACGAAGGTCCAAAAAAATAAAGTAAAATAAAAAATAAAATAAAATGTTATACTATTACTACTACTACTACTACTACTACTACTACTACTACTACTAATAATAATAATAAGATAAGATGAGATAAGATATTCCTTTATTAGTCCCACAGTGGGGAAATTTCAAATAATAATAATAATAATAATAATAATGATAATAATAATGTTTTAAAAAAAAAGCATAATCTTTTTCTCTCTGTACAGTTGATTTTCTTGCAGCGACGCCGAGCGAGGAGCTCAGGTCTGTCAGTTTATTTGTTGTTTATTTGGGTCGGAGTTTCTGCCTCATATCTTTTCTGTGAAGCTTCAAACACAAGGAAAGCTGAGAGGATGAGGTGACTAGAGTTTGTAATAAAAACATAAATTAAGATTTTTACCTGCATCAGTTTTGTCAGCAGAGGTGGCAAAAGCAGGAGAGCACGATGATCGACATGATCAACACGTCATCGCTATCAGACGACTTCGGCTTTAAAATGACATTTCAGTGTCAGTAAATATCAGCCGATGGGACAGGCCGACATGTGAAACAGGTCACGTTTGTCCTGCTCGTGTCTGTCGGCAGAAAATCACCCAAACCTGATTCAACAGGAAATAAAATAAATATGACATGCTTTACATAAAGTAAGATGGAGTAGTTTTCTTCTTTTGCCCAGTGTACGTGCACATTTTGAAAAGATTTTTATTTCATGACTGCATCTGCCAGTCGGCCTTCACAATAAGAGCCGGCGTACTAAAACATTAATTCCACTGCAGGAGAGACGTCTCTGCAGCTATGTGTAAAAATACATGTGCATGTATCTGTGTCTGCATGTATCAGCCAAAGGAGTTGGACAAAAAATATATCGGCCAAAATATCGGCATATTGGATACGAGCAAAATATCCAACATCACGTGTCCCCTTGTAGTCCAGTCATTTTATGAAAAAACCCAGGACAAATTACAAGAGAAGCAAACTCAACTGATTTTGTATCCTCAGTTTGTCCTGAGTGAGGGAAAAAAAAGTCCCAAGGAATCCCATTGGTGGAAAGTTTTGAAAATCACCTATTTATCACCACATATTACCAAAAAACACTGTTTTTAACACACAGGGGAAAGGGGTTCAAAATTTTACTTTCAGATATCACTATAAAAATTCACAAGTTGATTACACACACAAAGACAAGAAAAAAAGTCAATTACAAGTTCTTTGAATTATTCTGTTTACACATGCATATCACACATTATCTGATTTGATATGCGCTAATAAGGAATATAAGGAATAAATGCCAGAAGAGCCATTTAAACAGTGAATTAAAAGGTTACTATATATATAGTAACCTTGAATTAAAAGGTTACTATATAACAGTGAATTAAAAGGTTACTATATATATACTAACCTTTTAATTCAAGGTTGACCCCAATATTGGCCTAAAATTACTGGACTATTGGTAAAAATACACACATCCTTTACTTTATCCTTCAAACAGAAAATGAAAGAAAGACAGCAGAAGTACTGCTTCAACTTCTTCTCTCAAGTAAAAGTAAAAGTTAAAGTTCAGGCTCTGAAATGCACTCAGAGTATAAAAGTACACAGCAGCTCTGTGAAGGACATTTCTACACACAGTTTTTTTTTTTTTTTTTTTTTTGACTGTTTCTGTCTGCAGCTTCTCTCCCTCTCGCTCATCGTCTTTTCTGTGTTTTATTGTCTCATCCACTGAGGCACAAATCGATCTCGATGTCGGGACGGCGTGCGATGCAAAATAAAAAAATAACTGATAATTCCCCTGGACCGCATTAAGAAAGGGACGATCAGCAGGTCGGTGTGCGTTAAACCGTTTTAAAGCACGACATGTTGGTAAAGAATCACCAAACAGGAAGCAGAGAAAACCATTTAAGTCTCATCCTCTCATTGATCCTCCTGCTTGTTCTGTTGTTATTTACCAACAACAGGAAGGAAACAGGAGGAAACAACACAAAAAAAATCATTCCGCTGCTGTGTTTTTCTGCTTTCTGTTAGTTTGTCAGATTGATGGCGTCTGAGGTTACAACAGGGATTAAAGTGGAGCTGAATCATGTGTTTTATGAATGAATGAATGAATGAATGAATGTTTTATTTCGGTCATTTTCAAGCGGCAGAAATCAAATACACCTATGAATAGTCAATTACTTATGCACAAATATTTAAACAATAAATAATATTTCATTTCCTTTCAGTGGAAAACCAATACAAATATATAATACATATATATATATATATAATGTATTTTAATAGCCGACACACACACACCTGCCGGCCAATCAGAAAGGAGTATTCAGTCAGAGGGGAGGAGCCTGTTTTGTAAAAGGAAAGAGCAGATTTCTGTGTTTTAAACGTAGAGAGTGAAAGTGAAATAAAGACTCAGGTGAATATTTGTACTTTGTTACTCGACATCTGTACTAACCCTGAGCGTGCGATCTGATTGGCTGATGATGAGTCTTAAGTGGATGCACCGCCATTTTTTTTTTTAGCATTTCAGGTTTGAGCTACGACGAGATC
This sequence comes from Myripristis murdjan, assembly GCF_902150065.1. Classification (NCBI taxonomy): domain Eukaryota; kingdom Metazoa; phylum Chordata; class Actinopteri; order Holocentriformes; family Holocentridae; genus Myripristis; species Myripristis murdjan. The sequence goes on along the minus strand of NC_043980.1, from coordinate 4,220,994 downwards.
AGCCGGGCCTGTCTGCTGGGATCACATGACGTGTGTGTGTGTGTGTGTGTGTGATTGGCCCATCCCTCCACCTGTAGATTTCACCTGATTTGGGTTTCTGATATTCAGAAACTTTAAATTTCCCTGCGTGTTATTGTGGTTGTGATTTCGACCGAGCGTGTGTGTGTGTGTGTGTGTGTGAGAGCGGCTGGTTTACAAACTGTGAGGCCTGTGCGACGTGCAGTGTGTGTGTGTGTGTGTTTGGAGCTGAAGTGCCCCCCCCCCCCTCGGGGTTTGGGCTCATCCTGATGATCTGGCCTGCAGCTGCTGACAGTCAACATCCTCACATGTTTACATTTTTCTGCTGGAATATTACAAGCATCCAGCCTTTCCCTGCAGAGCCTTCTTCTTCTCCTCCTTCTTCTTCTTCTCCTTCTCCTTCTTCTCCTTCTTCTTCTCCTTCTTCTTCTTCTTCTCAGCATCGTCCCGGGACAGTAAAACTCTCTGATGAAATGAAAGGAGCGGCTGAGGATGCTCGTCTCTGATTGGCTGCACGTTCTGAGTTTGACTCCGTTCTGTTTCCTGTCTGGACCGAGGCAGATCCTCCGTCTCTGTCCTTTAACACACACACACACACACACACACACACACACACACACACACACACACTCCTCCCTCCTGCCTTTTTGCAGGCTGTGAGAAGAAAAGGCTGCCTCGGCTTTTGTGTTCCTGAAAAGGAAACCGGGCCTCCTCCTCCTCCTCCTCCTCCTCCTCCTCCTCCTCCTCCTCCTTCTTTTCCGAATAAGTTGAAATGGAACCGTCCCACCCGGGGGAGGAGGGTGTGTGTGTGTGTGTGTGTGTGTGTGTGTGTGTGTGTGTATGGGGGAGGCGGGGGGCGTACAGGAGGACATAAATCAAGTGGGAACCACTCGGGGCGGGTCAGGAGGGTCGACGGGCGGCTCAGAGGCTTTAGGCTGAGCAGGACCAGAGGCCTGCCTGCAGAGGGAGGGGGGGTGGGGGGGTGGTGAGGGGGTGAGGGGGGGGGCAGAGGGGGGGGGGGGGGGTCAATGGGGTGCCAGGTCAAAGGTCGCGCATACCAGGATGATGGCTTTCAAGAGTACACTTAGAGGGGACGTGCACGAACCCAGCAGCAGCTTCTGGTTTCAGAGCTCACACACACACACACTGAACACACACACACACACTAAACACACACACACACACTGAACACACACACACACACTAAACACACACACTCATGCTGAACTGAACTTTTGAGCATTCTGTGCCCAAAAGTTCAGGAAAATGAAAAAGGAAAATTCCCCTCAGCTTCATCCTCCTGTTGAGGCGGCAGGGATGAGACGCCATGAGACAGATCGATGTGTGTGTGTGTGTGTGTGTGTGTGTGTGTGTGTGTGTGTGTGAATTCTTGAAGTCCTGATTGAGTCCCTCCAGTCCGTTTGGCTCTGCACGTGCAACCATAGCATGAAAAAACTCATATGGTTTACAACTTTCTGCAAATAAAAAACAAAATCGTCTGCTCATCAGAAACACTTGGGACGCTGTGTGTGTGTGTGTGTGTGTGTGTGTGTGTGTGTGTGGCGCTGCAGATCAGAGGCAGGAAGTTGAGTTTTTTTTTTTTTTTTTCCCTCACCGCTCCAAACAGAAGAATAAAACCCTCACCGTCTCTCTCTCTCTGTGTGTGTGTGTGTGTGTGTGTGTGTGTGTGTGTGCGTGTGTGTGTGTGTGTGTGTGTTCTCAGGTTCATCAACGCCAGGCGGCGGATCGTCCAGCCCATGATCGACCAGTCCAACAGAGCAGGTGAGGCTTTTTTTCATTTGACATTTTTACACTCAGATCGAATGTGGATCACCGATATGACAAAAAAAAAAAAAAAAGGTCAAAGGTCAGAGGTCACGGCGCCTCAGTGTTCATCCTGTGACCTCAGAGTGAACGAGTGGAAAACAGGAGCAGGAAAAAAGGCAAAAACCGAACTTCAGAGGTTTTTCATCGGAGCAGAGAGACGAGGAGGAGGAGGAGGAGGAGGAGGCGGGGCCTGATTTAGGAGATATGAGGTTTCTCTTCTGTCAGATATCGATGATGTCACCGTTAACTCAGCTCAGCTCGTCTCTAAAGGTCACTCATTCATCTGTTTTCCTTCATGGACTCCTGAAGCCAAACGCTCTCTCAGAGTCATCACGCCGCTTTTTACCAGCCCGTCACCGAGGTCACGTGAAGACCTCGTAACTCCACTGTGGCTGATTTCCTGTTTTTTAATTTGTCTGTGTGTTTTTGGGGGAGTTCTGTGCCTCCTGGTGCTCATGAGGCTCTTAAAACACTGAATACACTGCAAAAACACAAAATCTTACCAAGATTATTTGTCTTATTTCAAGTCAAAATATCTCATTACACTGAAAATAAGACATGATCACCTCAGAAGTAAATTGTTTTTAGACAATTGTCTCTTGTTTCAAGTGAAAATTTGCTTGAAACAAGTGAAAATTTGCTTGTTTCATTGGCAAAATTTGCCAGTGGAAAAAGTGAAAATTCACTTGAAATAAGTGAAAATTAGCTAGAAACAAGAAACTAATTTTGCCAATGAAACAAGCAAATTTTCACTTGAAACAAGAGACAATTGTCTAAAAACAAGTTACTTCTGAGGTGATCATGTCTTATTTTAAGTGTAATGAGATATTTTGACTAGAAATAAGACATTTTTACTTGAAATAAGACAAATAATCTTGGTAAGATTTAGAGTTTTTGCAGTGCGGCCTTCCTGATCAGTCTCTCAAGTCTCTTTCTGTCTTCACGAGTGCCCCCTGCACTCCTGAAGACCTCAGTCTCCTGAGCACATAGAGTCTGCTCTGGCCTCTCTGCAGTTGTGTTGTGGGTCCAGTCCAGTTTATTGTTGACTGCAGCGGTGAGGTGAGGACGCAGTGAGACGTGCAGACTCCTCCCTCCCTCGCCGCTCCTCGGCGTGTTAAAGCCGAACGGAGAGGCTTAAACTCCGGGAGCCTGAATGGCCTCTAAACCGCCGCGGGATTTAGCCGAGACAAAGACGCTAATCGCTGCGGCTGACCACTCCATTGAGCATTTTAACCCGGGATTAAAACAAACAGGAGCCGGCTAAACGGAGGATAAAACCCGGCTAGCCTCTTGGCCCCCTCGGCTTTCTCACCCACAAGCGGCGGGCTGACTCCCACACAAAAGGCTGAATGACGACGATGAGAAAGTGTTAAAACTGGAGTCTGATGAATGTGAGCTCCCCTCTCACCTCCCTTCACTCTTATCAGCCCCATTCCCCTCATGGAGCTCCACGTTTTCATTTGATTTGTCTTTAGATTCATGCTGACTTTTAAAATCTTCAATCAAAGTTAAAAAAAAAATATATATATATCCACCACTGAGATGAAGTAATCCCACTTGTTTCCAGTGCAGTATAAAGTATTAATCTGTCAAAACCAGGCAGAATAAATCAGATTAGAGGATCAAGGAAATGACACTTGATTCAAGAAAATTCATTTAATCTCTTTTCTTTGTTATTAGCTTCCAGAAACGAGGAATAATTAAAACCACATTACATCAGTAACACAGAACGACAAAAACTGAATCGAATGTAAAGGATCAAGTCGATTTAATGTTGGAAAAAAAGTGGGATTATCTAATCCCGCTCGCAGATTTTTGACCTTGTTGGAATCAAAGCGCTGAGGACTGGATGACTTGCAGGAAATCCAAGTCCCGCCCCCACACTGTTTTGATTGACAGCTGATCTGTGGCTGGTGAAGTGATGATGATGATGATGATGATGATGGTGGTGGAGGAGGATTATGAGTTTACACGCTCAGCTGTGTGACGGGCAGCAGCTGCTTCACTGTAACGTCCAGAGGAGAAGAGGAGAAGCAGAGGAGGAGGAGGAGGAGGAGGAGGAGGACGCGGCGGTGCGTTCGCTGTCGGACAGGAAGTAGGAAGGTAATTAAAGACGGCGGCGGGAGTCGTTAATCTGCCTCCGCTCTGTTCACAGTGAGCCAGGCGGGACCGTACGGCCCAGATGGCCAGCCAATGGGAGGCTTCGTCATGGACGGCCAGACGCACATGGGAATCCGGCCACCTGGTAGGAACACACACACACACACACACACACACACACACACACTCGTACCGTATGCTGCAGAGGCCCGTTCGGATGTCACAGCTTGAATAATAACGACGACGATATTAAACTTTATTCCTGCAGCAGTTTAAACAGCGGCAGGGACGCTGCATCAAAACAACCCAGCATGCATTGCACGCACGGCGCCGTGCAAGACGGTGTTTAATGTCAACTCAAAGAAACACGCATTTTTATTTCTTGGGAGATTATGGCTTCATATTATTACAGGGCTTCATGTCACATTCATTCGCTGTGAAAATGTGTTTTACTGGGAAGAAACTTTAAAAAATCATAGTAAATAATTCAAATGCCAATAATAATTTACCAAAAAAAAAAAAAAGAAAAAAAAGAACAAAGCACAGTATGGCACCTAGTGTTTTTTTTTTTTTTTTTTTTTTTTTTGTGTGTGTACACTATTAAACTGTTTTTTAACTATTTAACTGTGTAATAATTTATACCTGCAGGACTTTACAGTAATTCAACATCCCTGTGTGTGTATGTGTGTGTGTGTGTGTGTGTGTGTGTGGCATACAGGACTGTTTTTTACAGTCTCTCTCAGTTTCTTATCTCTGTATTTATTGTTGTAACATTGTTGTAGGATTAATGCACATATTTACACAGAAACCACATACTTTTTCTTTTACTTTTACTTTTTCCACCCATACAGTTTAATGCAGCTCAGGTCAGCAGCTCTGCCATGAATTCTACTTTATAACAAAGTTCATAATGTTCAGTTTGTGTGTAAATTTAATTCTGTGTTTATTATTGAGGTTGTGTTTTGCAGAGGTCTTGTGCTGGACTGCATTATACTGAGATGTGTTTCTGATTTTTTGTCCCTACATATTTATATACAATGACGGGGGACATAATAGTGGAAACAGCTGTCAGTAAAGTGCAGCACTAACTATGAGCTCAATGCCAAACATAGAAGTGAATGAACACCTCTGTTACCGTGACAACAAGACAAGCTGAGCATTATAGGCAGCAGGAGAGGAAACTTTATATTTAACAGCTGGATTAGACTGGATTAGATTATGCAGGTGGAGCTGATAAAGTGTATAAATTTGAACAACTGCAGCTGAACCAACTTCCCCTTGAGGATCAGTGAAGTATTTCTGATTCTGACAAATTAGAAGTTTTGTTGCACATTTTTAAAGGTAACCCTAGTTTGGTGAATCTGTTTTGTACATTAAATTTAAACCCGTAACGACCCGCTCTGCAGTCTCAGTGTGTTTGATATGAGCCGGTTGAGTTGAGTCAGGACGGAGAGCAGCTGGACGCTCGCAGCTCGGCTCACACACCACGCAGACACAGCTGATGTTCACAGGCTCCCAATCTGAGGAAAAAAATAAAATCCCACGGAGCCGCCGCTGTCAGCACTCACTCAAAGTGAAGCTCGGTTCCAAAATGGAAGCAGGAAAAACAGGAGGCAGAACCCAACAAACAGCAGGAAAATTCAGCTTTGTCAAGGGACACTCTCAGAAAAACACTGGTTCTTAAATGGTTCTTCAAAACGCTCTGTGGTTCTACAGAGAACCATCAGCTGCTGAATAACCTCTTTATTTAGGGGCTGGTTCCTCACACACTTTTTGTGGTTCTTTAAAGTGCTAAAGGTTCTTCAGGTTCTTCATTCAACAATAAATTCACTGGATTAATGTGCAGATTATTTCCTCAGTGAATGGATTAATGTCTCGCTCTATAAACCATCAGAAAACATTTTTAATAGCTCGTCTGGAACCCAATGAAGGAACAAGGAACGTGGAGAACCGGCCAACAACATGTTCATGTTGGTTTTCAACCTGATACACAATCATCTGATTTAAAACACTCAGAGAGACTTTTATTCTGAAAATTTACTAAAGAAACATTTTTAAAAAACAGTTCTTTACTTAACCAGCTGGCTCCACAAAGAACTTTTTTTTTTTTAGAAATGGTTCTTTAAAAAATCCAATTTTTTCTGAACTTCTTTAAAAAACATTTCTGATGCTTCTTTGTGGAACCAAAAATGGTTCTTCCATGGCTTCACCTCAAAGCACTGGTTGAAAAAATGATGTTTTCAAATGGGATCTTCTGTCGTGTAATTTAGAGATGACGCTTTGTAAAGAAAAAAAAATGAATACATTAAATTTTGAGGTTGGACCACATGACACTCAGCTGATCTCTGAGGGGGAAACCGGGACGTCCCAGCAGTGAACGTGATCGGACACAAGAGTGAAATGGGAGTCCGGCTGTGTTTGTGTTGTGTTGTTTTATGAAGCAGACACAGTAAGAAAAAAAAGAAAGTATAAATAAAGTATTAAAATGAAAGATAAAGTACAAGAGCAGAGAAAATCTGCAGTGTTTTAGGTTTTGAAGTGGAGAGTTCAAACTGTGTGTCTGGATGAAGAGCGGTGTGTGAGACTCAGAGCATCAAAGTTTTGACGTCCCAGCAGGAGAAACTCTCCTCTCGGCTGCTCTGAGCACAAAATATCAAACTCACTGGATAAAGTGGATTTTTTAAAAAGCCAAAAAAGAGCAAAGAGAGCCTGGTACTTCATCTGCAAGGCTCCATCTGTCTGGATCCAGTGAGGAGAGCCCAGTCAGACCAGAGGAGAAATAAATTTCATCATAGTTATATTCACATATTAACAAAATGAATGGATAATTCACCATGTGACTCCATCCTGCAGCAGGTTAATTAGACCTCATCCATAATGGGAATATGGATCATCTCCAGTTATTTGCTCATCAATTGTTGTTTTCCTCTGTGTCCTCAGGTGCGATGGGTGGGGTGGGGATGGGGATGGGTGTGGAGGGACAGTGGCACTACATGTAACCCCCTCCCCCCTCCCCCAAAACCAGGGGATCCAGCCCGGAGCCGGGACGACGCTGTGAGTACCTTACAGGACGCTGAAATACATAAACATTGCATTTGAAGGAATATTCCAATATTTTGGGCAAAATCCCCTTTTCACGACTTCCCCAGGCTGAGACCAGATGTTGGACACCATTTCCACCTCTGGACGCCCAGCTATGGGTAGCATTTCCTGTTAGCTTAGCATAAAGACTGGAAGTCTATGGGAGTCGTTAGCCTGGCTCTGTCAAAGTGAAAAAAATAAACCTTAGAGGAACTCAGAAGCTGTCTGATTTACACAGAGGATCATGTGGATTTGAAATACAGAGCAATAGAAAGGTGAATAAAGAGATAAATGGAGAAAAAAAAATATATATGTGCTGTGTATTCAACAATAAATTCAAATTCAGATGACAGTGATGGTAAATCTGATCTGAAATCTTGAAGAAAAAAAAAAAGAACATTTTTTTTTTTTTCTGGTCACTGTGTTGCTGCTGCCGCGCCGCTCACTTCCTCTCTGGTGGTGCGTTCAGGCCCGGCCTCACTAATTAAAGCCAATTTCCTCCCATTCAAAGGTCAATTAATCCTCAGAGATGCTGTTTAACGTCCCGCACAACGAGGAAGGAGCGCCTCCATTACGGGCTCCAGTTCCTTCATACGCCGCTTTCATTAAGCCAGGACAGCGAACGCAGCGCGGGGGGAGATTAGGCAGACGTTCTAAAGAGCGTGTGTGTGTGTGTGTGTGTGTGTGAGGGGATTTTCCCTAAACGTGGTCACTCACACGGCAACATCGCTCCGGACCAAAGTCAATTAAAAGGCCGTCAGAAGAAGCGTTCCTCTTTTATCCCCCGCGATTATTGAGCTTATGGCTCTTGGGAAACAATACACCTGTCAGTCGGGATCTGACGCAGCCAGCCGTGCACACACACACACACACGCAACACACACACACACACACACACACACACACACACACACCCAGCGGCTGTGAGGAAATGACACAGCCGTTTGGCCCTGCTTTTTTCTTCCTTTTCTTCTTCTGGAAAATCTTCACGGGACGGGCCCTAATTTCTAATCCCACCCCTGCGACCCCTCGCCCCCCCGACCCCCACCCCCCTCCCCAAACTCCATCCTCCACCCTCCCATTATCGGACAATGGAGATTACTGCGCTGTGAATTAATAAGGAGTTTACAGGATTATTTATTTCTTTTGTTCAGTCTTTAGGGTTTTTTGGGGGGAGTTTTTTTTATCCCTGCCCTCTCTTCTCCATCTTCTTCTTCTTCATCTTTTTTTTTTTTTTTTTTTTTTTTACCCAGAAGCCCCTGTGGTGTGCTTGGCGGTGAACTTCCTCGGTGACCCCTGTGTGTTGCCCTAACACCGCTGGAGGCCTTTGTTTAAAGGAGCCTCTCCCCCAATTATGAGTCCGAGGTTCGCTAACCTCTTTTTAGGGAAGAGGTCAGCGCCTCCGTCTTCTGAGGGGAGGGACCTGTAAAAGGGGGAGGAGGGGGGGGTCAGGGGGTGGGTCAGCGGGGGGGTGGGTGATGGGGGTATGGCCTCTGCTCTCCGGTGGGAAGTAGCGCCTGTTGATTGGGTCCCCTGGTGTCTGTGAAACAGGACAGGTTGGTCGGTCGGTCCGTAAAAACACTCGACGTGATCAGAGAGTACAGCAGGAAAAAAAAAAAAAAAAAAAACAAATATCTGGGAACAGGAAGCGAAACTCAGCGTCAGTGTCAGGACTGCATGTAATCAGAGGTAAAGCTGGTCTAAAGCCGAAAGTCAGACGCCTTTATTTTACATTTACAACCTGAAAAATGAAAACTCAGAATCCTTCTATTGGCCAAGTACGTTTGCACATGTGAGGTTATGTAGCTTAGTGTAACCAAGAAGAATTAAAGAGGCAGCAAAAATATAAATAAAAAAGTTAAAGAGGAAAAAAATGTCGTGTCCAGATTTTAGCTGGATCCAGATATGAGAGGATGAAAGGGAAATGTGTTCAGCAGTCACAGCTCCACCATCCAAAACCTCTTTTTTAAGAAAAATCCCAAGACGTGTACTTCAAATCCACATGATCCTCTGTGTAAATCGAACAGCTTCAGAGCTGCTTTAAGGTTTATTTTTTCACTTTGATCGAGCCAGGCTAACAACTCCCATAGACTTCAAGTCTTTATGCTAAGCTAACAGGAAATGCTACCCATAGGAACTGAACCACTGGACGTCCAGAGGTGGAAATGGTGTCCAACATCTGGTCTCAGTCTGGGGACGTCAGGAAAAGAGGATTTTGTCCAAAACACCGGATCACTCCTTTAAGGTCTGAGTTAGCTTTCATCATTTTGATGGGACCCAAATCAGCCCGGTGAGAAGTGCCAGCCTCCACCATCAGGTTGTGATGATCCTTGGTGGTGAAGTGGATCACGTACGGCGACAAAGACCTTTAGGCTTCTTCCATGTTTGTTTGGCATTCACTCATGTTTGTCGCCTTTTGATTGGTCCAAAAACATGAGGCTCATCGATCGTTTTATCAAAGCAGACAGCACCAAACCCAAGCCACAGTTTAAAAAAAAATGGAATGGAAAACAAGTCAGCAATGACCGTGACATCCCCCATGTTTTCATTTTTCTTTTTCTTTTTTTTTTTGTGTATGTGGGATGCTTGGTGTCTGGAACGCTGCTGCTTGAAGCATGGGGTGTTTTTGGCCTGTTGGTGGCGCTGTGGTGGGCCAATCCGTTTCACTTTGTAGATACTAGATATCAGTGTCAAAATCCATCATTCCTTCAAAGCTTCATCCAAAACAGGCAGCAGAGCTCCAGGACAGACAGATGGACAGTCCCTGAGTTAAAACACCCCGACGTCTTGTTTTTTTCTGACATTTATTTTTATTTTATTTATCTTTATTTAGCCGGGAATGTCCCACTGAGATACAACATCTCTTCTTCCAGGGACTGCTGCTGGTCATGAGCACACAATTAGTCTCATATAAAAATAATAATAATAATAAAAAAAAAAGCTATTTCACACGATGGAACACAAAACACAGAAAAGCGACACCAGTGAGGCATGCAGGCTGTACCAGCGATATCCAAACCCAGTCCACGGCCGTTTGTAAAAGACTTTTCAAAATATTCAGAGAAGGGAGAAAACCTCTATGCTGATGATATTACGTAGTTCGTTCCAGGTCCAGGCTGTGTAAAATGAGAAAGCAGTTTTACTGGTGTGTCTTGACTCACCGCCTTCTGTTTTCTGTTTGTTCAGGATTGTATGAAGACCACGGCTGGCGTGGAGCGGGACCCCGCGCCTCTTCACCTCCACCCCTCTGAACCTCCTGACTCCTCCAGGTGCTGCCGGCGTCTCCACACACACACACCTGAGACGGGTCGCCTCTCAATGTCCGCTGTAGTGCGTTTGTGTGATGCATCGTACGTAATATCTAACCCAGCAGGAGTTCTGTCGCAGAACGGAAGAGCTCAAGAATGGACTGAAAGATCTCAGATGAGGATGCATCGAGGGTCGGTTTGACGGACGGGAATGGAGAAACGATGCAGGACATTCAAAAGGAGCAAGAATCGACACTTGGAGCGTACAGTCCATCTGAAACTGTAAAGACGCTTCTCTGCTCTCACGTTCTTGAGAGGTTGGATCTCAAGACGATGCGGGTAAGATTGTTCTCTACGAGGGTCACAAAAACCGACTGGACCTTTTTTTTGATCTGACCATCTCCTGTGATGATCGCCTGCCCAGCCGGACGTCAGGACGCTCAGTGGACGGGATGGTATCGGCTCTCTGAGGCCACGCAGCCGGACCGGGCCTTTCCCTTTTGGACTACAACTATGGACGTCTGCAGCGGACAGCTGCGATTTGACCAAAATCGAGTTCCTGTGCTGCGCTGATGGCTCTGTGAAGGATTAGACAAACACTTCTGAGGCTTGTGAACTTGTGTTGACGAGAGGCTGACGAGGATTTCTTGTGAAAACCAGCGAGAGATGGAGTTCGACGAAGCTCTGAGAAATGAACAGGAGCAGGAAGGATCGCTGAACGAAGCGTCGTTTCTGTTTCCTGTTTCCTGTGTCGTCGTAGACTTTCAGAGGACAAATTACTACCAAGTGCTCTGGTGTTGCCTTTTGCATACTATGCTGTTTTTAAAGAAAAAGAACTCGGGTCTTGTTTTCACTTTTCACACTGTGTGTGTTTGTCTTTTTTCAGACTTTTATCTCCCCACGACGCCCACACGTCTCTTTGCGTTGTAAAATAATAAAAAACATACAAAAAAAAAAAGCCCAACTGAGACAGTTTTCTTCCTTGAAAGTCTATTTTTGATACTTTAGGTTGGTTTCTCTGTCTCAGACTTTGTGTCTTGTCCTTTTGATCTGCTGTAAAACTCTGTGGTTTGTATGGAGGGACAGCCGTCAGGATCGAGCTGAGAAACGAGACAAAACGTAAATCTCCATGTTAACAGGACGTTTAGTCTCACCTTCAGTGTTCAAATCTTGTTTTTTTTTTTTTTTTTAAACAAAATCGAAAATGACATAACTGCACTTGTTTCAGGATTTTTTTGTGGGAGCAAGTATCCGCCTTATTTTGGAAAGCAGAAGTAAACAGTTGGTCGACTCTCCATGTTTAGTGCCAGGCTGTTAAAAATAAGGTTAATAAATACTCGGGGTGGGTAGCTCGCAACATGTAACTATCATAATATTTCACCCACAATAACAATGTTATCACGATACAGTTGATTCCAACTTCTGTTGTCAGATAATCAGCCGTGAAACATCATAATATCTGTAACTAATGAGGATAAAAACAAAGTGAAATAATTTTCCAGTCAGCAAGAATCAGTCGTGTTTTTCAGTGTTTTCATCTGCAACATGAATATGTTCAGTCAACAGTTGAAACACCTGAAGGCAGAGAATAAGTATCGCCTCACAGGAGCTCAAATGTACATCTGTGCAAGGTGTATCATGTATCGCGATATTTTGATATTACAATATTTCGGTATTTTGTTGCACCCTGAATAAATGTGTTGAAATGAGACAGAATTAGGCAGAATCAGCTACTAGGATGAAGAAAATGACACTTGCATCAAGAAAAATCAGGAAACAAGTTGATTAGTGATGGAGACAAGTGGGATTATCTCATCTCACTGGCAGATTTGAAAAAAAAAATTAACTTGTTAATGTGGAGATTTTTTTTTTTTTTTTTTTTTTTACAGTGTAAAGATTTTGCAATGGGATAAAGAAACAAAGAGCTAAATCATGAAGGCACATTTGAGATAGACTGGTCCTGGTCCAAACTGCAAGGCATCCGTTTCTGGAGCCCCAAAATAAAAAAAAAAAAAAATGTTGCATTGAATTTATGACTCCATGGTTCAAACAAGAAAGACACACCAGCTTTGAGGGAAATATCCGAGAGTGTAAGGTGTTGAAATAACTTCCCAAAGCGAGTTTAACTTTCCAGCGGTTGCTCTGTCAGACTCGGTGTCATGTTTTCCACACGGTGTGACTCTGGGCGTTCAGGCCGAGGCGGCGGCGGAGGAGGCGGCGGCGACTCTCTGCGATGTTTGTCAGCAGCTCTGAGGCTCGTCAGCTGTTCCTGGAGGTGATGTGGACCAAATGGTTCGTCCCGCCCGCTGTTTTCACAGCCACAAACAAATGGAGCGTTTCGAACTGAGGCAGAAAGTCTCTCAGAGTTTGACTCGAGGCCACGAGCAACACGGAGCGAAACATCACGCAGCCGTTCTGGAAGCGCTGAGGCTTTCAGGAGCTGATTCTGTAACATCTGGCCGAAAGAAGGCTCTTCAGCGCAGTGTGCAGGCCGCGGCTTCATCTCAGTGTTTTCATTTCAGTGCAGAGGTTTCAGCTGGAGGTGCAGGAAGCCCAGCAGATTCACATCAGTGCTTACTCATCAGTTGTTCTTCTGTAGATATTCTAAAAAAAAAAAAATCTCTTAAGAGAGTCGACTATTTTCTACTTGACCACATTATTGCCTCAGTCTGCTGGATACTGCATGGAACAAAATGTCCCTTTAAATGAATTGAAAATGTACAAAAAAAAACTTTCAAATGTCACAAATTCCTGAATAACAAACTAAAAAACTAAACAACAAACATCAAAATAAATCGGACATTAGGAGAGAATAATAATGTAATGATAATTAATTATGTAGTAATTAACCACTAATACATATTAGCTAATAAGAAAAAGAACACTATTACTATTTTGTCATTTAAAATGTCTTTTATTAACACTGTAAAAGTGCTTCCCATTTAAAGGGGCATTTCACTTCATTTCTCTCACTACAACCTGTGATTATTACCCAGCTGTTTCTACACAATCAGCTGGCATGAAGCATTAATGAGGTCAGAGGAATATAGTCAGCTCTATTCACATCCAGAGGTTTGTTTCTGAGGTAAAATTTAAAAAATAAATAAAAATAAATAAATGCACTTTATTGATCCCAAACTGGGAAATTCTTGTGTTCCAGCAGCAGGATGCACAGGAACAACACACCACACAAAATATACTTATCAACACTATGAGAGAGAAATAAACAAAAAAATAAATTTAATAAAGTAGCTCAATACAAAGAATATAAGAAAAAAAATAAAACATACTATATCAGACATATAGGACTATATGTGTAATGAAATACATCTGCAAAATATCTGTAGATATGGAACAGATGTATAATAATCTTATTTAACTGATGAGAGCACAGATGTGGGATGAATCTGGAGTTCCTCTATCGCTCGTTTTAAAGGCTTGTGGAGATTCAAAGAGGATTTCTGCGAGCGTTAACCCTCCACGTTGCTCTTGTTATTACTTTTCCTTCATTTTCGCTCTCAAAACGCCGCCCTGCGCTCACGGCAGCTCAACTCAGGTCAAGTGTTTGGATTCAGGAGGTGCGGCTGAACGAGGGGAAAGTAAAATTACAGCGATTATGATCCTGAAAGAGGGGAAAATGGAAACTCCCAGAGAAGTCATTTGAAATCAGACGACAGGGACGGGGTTTGAAACGCCAAACACACTGTCACATCACACACACACACACACAAACAAGGAAGCAGCTTTCGGCTCAGGCAGACAGCAGCGCTCCTCTTCCTTGGAATCAGACTTGGGGAGGGAAAAAAAAAAAGGGGCGATCTGCGTAAATCTGCCTCCAACTCTTAAATGGAGAGATTAGTTCCCCCTCACGCTCCAGTTGGCCTCCTCAATGCCCGCGCTCTCCCAATCCGCTGGGAGTTTCCTAGATACACCTCATTTCAAAGCCGGCGGCCACAAAGGGGATCATTTATCTTCCTCTTAAAATCAATTACTAATTTGGTGCAGGCCGATGAGGAGGCGATCCGCTCAGGACGCAGGGTACACAGCTCGCTCCGATGACTTTAAAGGCCCTGGGATGTTTTTTGTTGTTTTTTTTTCCAAGCAATTGGACATTTTTTCTTCTTTTTTTTTCTTTTTCTGAGGCAGAAAACACGACACTTCCAGAAAGCCTGGCTGCTCTGTGCTGCGGCGGCCGCTCTCCCCGAGGTTCCCCCGAATTCCTGAGTGGCAGGCGGATTAAAACACAGCGGCAACTCCCATGTTTGGCTGCCCTCTTTAGGGGAATCTGCAAACTGCCTTCATCTCTCTGAGTTTTTTTTTCCCCTGCTGGATGTGAGATCAGGATCAACAGCGCTCACTTAAAAATGCAAAAAGGGATGTGAAAACAAGACGGCCGAGTGGCGTACACAGCGGCGACTTCGGGGACCGGGGCCTTTTTAAAGCTCAGCAGCGAGGAGAGAGACAGCTCATGCAAACCGGATGATGTCTACAAGAGAAAACTGTCATCAGCCTGCAGACGTACCGCAAAATATTAAAGAACAAAACTCCAGTAACCAGTTATACCACCACATCAACAGAAAAGAAACAGGTTTTTAGTGGTACTACTCCTCTGCTAGAAGTAGAGGTATAAAGAAACTGCTTCATTAAAAGTTAAAATTGTGGGGTTTAACAGAGTAAAGGAGTGTTTTTACCCTGATATCCAGTACAGTTGTCCCTCGCTATAACGCGGTTCACCTTTCACGGCCTCGCAGTTTCGCGGATTTTTTTAGTGCAATTTTGCATGCTTTTTTTTTTGTTTGTTTGTTTTTTTACAGCGCATTGTGTTCTGTGTCCTGATTGGCTAAGGGACTGTAGACCATTGTCAATCAATCTCCTCCGTGCCGTGTCTCCTGTACAGTACAGAATGCGTTCATTCTATAATACTGGACTTATTTTTCTACGAAGGTTTGAACTTTGAGAGTTTAAACAAGAGAGAAAAGTGAGAAAATGTTAATGCCTGTCTGAGAAAAAGTGTATAAAGTGTGTAGTGAGGGGTTTTACAGCCTTAAAACATCTAGAATAATTGTAAAAAATAAAGCTGACTACTTCGCAGATTTCGCCTATTGCGGGTTATTTTAGAACGTAACTCCTGCGATAAATGAGGGACCGCTGTATCCACAAAATTAAACTGTACCAGAAACCTTTTTCTGATTTCCCCAGACGGAGACCAGATGTTGGACACCATTTCCACCTCTGGACGTCCAGCGGTTCAGTTCCTATGGGTAGCATCTCTTGTTAGCTTAGCATAAAGACTTGAAGTCTATGGGAGTCGTTAGCGTGGCTCCGTCCTCGTGAAAAAACAAACCTTCCAGCAGCTCTGAAGCTTCTGAGTTACACAGCGGATCATGAGGCGTTGAAATACTTCAGTTCAATTCAAATAAAACAAAGGAGATTGATTTCAGGAGAAGTTAATTGGAGGTGGATCTTCCTCTGCCTTCAGCGGTGAGCAGATCACGGTGATGGACAGAAGGAGAAATGTGTTCAGAGGTTACAGCCCCACCATCAAACTTCTTCTGAAACCAACTCTCATTTTTTAAAAAAGATTCCCAAGATGTTTATTTCAAGTCCTCATGATCCACTGTGTGAATCAAACCGCTTCAGAGCTGCTGTCAGGTTTATTTTACTTTTGAAGTCATTTTTTGCTCATTTGTTAATCACCTTTCCCCGTGTTTTTGAAAGAACTAAAGTGAGTTTGCTCAGGTTTCAGAGGATTACATGTTTGTGAAAGCAAAGAGCTGGATGATGACAGAATCAAATGCCCGCGTTTCAAGCCCCCCGGCTTGTTTTCCAACAGAAACCAGGCCAGCGTGGCGTCGCTCTTCCTCCTCCTCCTCTCCCTCAGAGCTCGCCAGCAGGTGAAAGCTCAACCTCAGATTCACTCCCATTGTGGAACGAGCTTTTGTTGTTTCCTTTTTTCTGCATTGGTGATTTTCATAGCTTCCTACACTGCAAAAAGTCAAAATCTTACCAAGATTATTTGTCTTATTTCAAGTCAAAATGTCTTATTTCTAGTCAAAATATCTCATTACACTTAAAATAAGACATGATCACCTCAGAAATAAATTGTTTTAGACAATTTTCTCCTGTTTCAAGTGAAAATTTACTTGAAACAAGTTAAAATTTGCTAGAAACAAGAAACATATTCTGCCAATGGAACAAGCAAATTTTTACTTGTTCACTTGTGTCACAAGTAAAAATTTGCTTTGCCCTTTGCTAAGATTTTGACTTTTTGCAGTGTATTCACTAGCAAGGACCACACCAACAACAAGATACGATTGAACGATTTTTTGCGAAGCGAATTGTGAACTTGATTGACAGTCTTGTAGTTCGGCTACGTGTGGGGAAGCTTCTTAGGGAATCCGCCGTAGCTCCCGGGCACGACGAACCCCCAAAAAGCTTCATTACTTGAGACAGGACTGCGTGGATCTGAGATCTTTAAGATCTGAACAAATGTAGCAGTGACATACTTGAGATGACCAGTGGCCCATGATTTGAATTATATGTTCGGAATGAGTGTCCAGAGTAGTGGATTGGGATATGTTGGGAATGGAGAGGATTTGGTGAAAGTGCTGGTGGAACCATAAGCGGGTGGCTACGTGTCCAGATTTGGAGGCAAACAGGGAATCTGACGATGAAAGGCTCTGGGCTTTACGAAATTCCAGGTAGTTTGAAATAGACTGTTATTGGCTGATATCATGCAGTTTATGGAGTATATTCCAGCGGTTTGTAGTGTTTTCTATGGCTTTCTGCAGCAGATGGAGGAAAAAATAGACTCCAGGCTGAGAAAAATGTCTCAGCAACTAGCTAGTTCAGCAACAAAGGGAACACACACAACAAAAAATACAAACACGCATGACATAGGGGGAAAAAAAATAAATAAAAAATAAATAAATAAAAATAAATAAATGGTCACTTGAATTTGAGAGATCATCATCAAAAAAAAAAAAAAAAGAATAAATAAATGGTCACTTGAATTTGAGAGATCATCATTACAAATTTGGGAGACAAGAATGTTCTTCTTGTTTTCAAATGTTCTTTTTATTGTGAAGCACTTTGAGCTGCAATTCTTGTATGAAAGGTGCTATACAAATAAAGTTTTATTATTATTATTAAACAAACAGGGATACGCTTGAGGAGGAAGAACTCATCATTTTGCTTCTGTTAAGATTGCGGCAGAAACGAAAACAACGTCGCCATCGGAGGTGGTGTGTGTGCGGCCCCTCAATCAAACCCGTAGCCGTTGACGAAGAGAAACACCGGGAATATTTCCGTATGTCGGCCAGTGCAGTCGCTCCCTACATTCAGCTCTCCAACACACACACACTAAGCCAATAACATCGGCGGAGAGGCTTGCTGTCACCCTCCGTTTCCACGTTCACATGAGCGCCTCTAGTGGTCATGTCCATACTGCATGTCGCGCACGCGCCACGTTACCTCGCATCAAAGTGAGCGGCCTACGCGTCAAACGACCACAAGATACACATGGCAGCCATGAAGCGCACGTGCACGCGTTGTCAGCAGCAAGTAGATTCCAGCCCTGACACGTTTAGGTAAAGATTCTCCTTTAAAGAAGGCGACCCTCAGAATAGGTGTGGTGCTACAGAGGGTTTGTACTCGATCAACCTCCTTTCTGCAACATCAGACTCTCCTGAGATCTCCTTCACTCTGTCAGCTGACCAGAACTTCCCTCTTCTCCATCACCCTCGTGACAAACAGAGCCTCTACATGAGGGTCCCGGCGTGACGAGGGGTTTGGAAACCCCTGGTTTCCTGCCTCGCCCCGCTGGTGACGCCCACAGGCGCCCGCTGTGACCCTGTTTCACGTCTGGAGCCTGGCAGTTTGTTGGAAACATAATAAATAATAATAATAATAATAATAATAATAATAAACTTTATTTATAGAGCACTTTTCATACAGAATGCAGCTCAAAGTGCTTCACATACAAAGAATAAAAATAAGATATGTATGTAAGATATGTTTTTAGACAACTGTCTCTTGTTTCAAGTGAAAATTTGCTTGTTTCATTGACAAAATTTGTTTCTTGTTTCTAGCTAATTTTCACTTACACTACTCACAAAAAGTTAGGGATATTGGGCTTTCGGGTGAAATTTCAGGATGAACCTAAAATGCATTCTAACCTTTCCAGGTGAACTTAATGTGACCTTCTATAAACTTTTGAATGCACATGTCCAACTGTTCAGTGTTTCAGTACTTTTTGCACAAGTTGCTGTTCTCTAACAAGGAGCTTAACGGCAAAATTCACATCAGGTGTTTGATGCTCCAGCTCATCGAGGTCGTATCATTAGGGAACGGCTGCTGGAGACTGGGGTACCTCAGATGGAGTGGCCTGCACTTTCTCAGACCTGCATCCCATAGAAAACCTATGGGATCAGCTGAGTGGCCGTGTAGAGGCTCGGAGCTCTGTACCCCAGAACCTCAATGTCCTGAGGGCCGCCCTTCAAGAAGAGTGGGATGCCATGCCTCAGCAGACAATAAGTCGACTTGTGAACAGCAGGAGACGTCGCTGTCAAGCTGTAATTGATGCTCAAGGGCACATGACAAGTTATTGACACTGACATTTTTTGTTGTGGTATATCCACCACTGTTGTTGGCTTTTGTTTCAAGAAATTGTTTGAGATGAGGAAATCACCAGTGTATGCTTCTACTTAAATGCCCTACTTTCATGATATAATATCACTGTAGCGTGAACTTTTTATATTTTCCATAAATTTCACCCGAAAGCCAAATATCCCTAACTTTTTGTGAGTAGTGTATTTCAAGTGAATTTTCACTTTTTCCACTGGCAAATTTTGCCAATGAAACAAGCAAATTTTCACTTGTTTCAAGTGAATTTTCACTTGAAACATGAAAATTGTCTAAAAACAAGTTACTTCTGAGGTGATCATGTCTTATTTCAAGTGTGATGAGATATTTTGACTAGGAATAAGACATTTTTGACTTGAAATAAGACAAATGTTCTCGGTAAGAGTTTTGCGTTTTTGCAGTGCACGGCAACTATTTTAATTAATTTCGAGCCTTAACTTTAACTTCCCCCCTTGTGACCACCTGTGGATCCTGCCAGGTGCTCGTTTTGTCACGATGGAAGCATCGATAAAGTTATTCAACTGGTTTGCTGCCAAAGGGCCACTGGGAACGCTGGTATTTCCTGTATAATGCCAGTTTGCTCAGTTCAGTTTCTAAAGGCTGAGTGCCATCTCCACTGAAAGCTCACATTTGGAGGCTTCTGCTGAATTTCTGCCTCATAAGCTGAAGACAGTAGGGTGTGTGTGTGTGTGTGTGTGTGTGTGCGTGTGTGTGTGTGTGCGTGCGTGTCAGTGCATGCACAACACAAGCGCTGTCGAGTGTCGGTGTGTTAGTGTTGCTGGTGTGAAGCTGCGTTCGCTCAGCAGGAAAGAATGCATCAGATAGCGCGGTGATAAATTCAGCCCACGGGACGTCCCGCTCCGGAGAGGTAAAAGGTTTAACTAAACAAAGCGGCTCCTAATTTAGACTCGCACAGCCGAACCTCAGCCTGCTGCAGACCCCGAGTCCAAGGAGACATTAATCTGCCTGGCCAAACACACACACACACACACACACACACACACACACACACACACACACAGGCCTGAGGGACGCAGGAGACGTCGAATGAAAAAGTTGGATAATTTATTGCCTTTAATTAAATGCTGCTGGCTTCAGGACGGATCGAGTGCGTCCCTCGCTCGGACGGGCCGAGGAGGGGAAGGTATTTGGTGTCGGACAGAGGATCCAGGAAGCCGGGGAGGACGGGGGAGGGGGGAGGAGGGGGGGGATCACGGTTACCGCGGAGAGGAAGTGGAGTGGGCCGAGGGCAGGACGGGCTCGGCTTACATCGACCCAGACAGGAAGTCGACCTCGTTTACAGGAACAATCATCTGTTTACCTGCCGGAGCGGGACGGATTACAGACAGCAGGACCCGCCATCATCATCATCATCATCATCATCATCATCATCATCATCATCTTCCTGTTCACCTCATGATGGAGTTATTAGTTTGTATACAGTACAGGCCAAAGGTTTGGACACACCTTCTCATTCAATGCGTTTTCTTTATTTTCATGACTATTTACATTGTAGATTCTCACTGAAGGAATCAAAACTATGAATGAACACATGTGGAGTTATGTACTTAACAAAAAAAGGTGAAATAACTGAAAACATGTTTTATATTCTAGTTTCTTCAAAATAGCCACCCTTTGCTCTGATTACTGCTTTGGCGTTCTCTCGATGAGCTTCAAGAGGTAGACTCGTCGACCCGGCCGGAATGTGGAAGTAGCTGTTTGTTTACGTTACGGTCTCGTCTTTTACAACGTTAGTTAGCTCGCTGCTTTGTGCTCAGCTCCGCCACCTCAGAGCCACTACAGTGACGCACTGCAGCCCACAGGATGGACCGCAGGTTCATGAAGCCCGGGGAAGACAGCTAAGACGTCTCTTAAACCGATGATGTCGGCGCCGACAGGATTCGGCATGACTACTTTACATATCTATAGATACACACGGCGTAGTGTCATCAGCGCGTCATAGCTGGGGGGCGGAGTCACCTGGGTGGAAAACATTGGTTTGCTCTCATTGATTCCCATTCATTTAGCGCGATTTTTGAATCCTATTTTCTAGTAAAATATAGATTTTCAAATGAATATCAGTGGCTTACATTAACTCTTTATCGCCAGCTGACAAAGAACGACACCTGACAAAGCTGGCCAAAATCGGAATTGATCGTTGTCCCTATCTTATTAAGGACCGGACAGATGATCCAACCCAATGGCGTCCGGTCGCGTACGGAGATATTTACAACTACCTGCTTGAGTTGCCTGGTTAGAGACACTATTATATTTTCTACAGCTGTGTTCAATTAAACTTACCTTAATATCAAACAGCAAGAGCCAGTAATGAATGAATCATGTTTATGGAGCTCATTTGAGTGAATTGCAGGTAGGCTAGTTGTTTTGACACATGAGCTGATCAATACAGATGTTTGCTAATGACCACCTCTTAGTCAGGTTTTTCTTCTTAAGACTCAGTGGCTATGTTGCTGCCCTAGGCCAAATTACTGGCTTGCCCCCTTCCATGTTACTACTCCTACCGACCTGACCGGGTGGGCACTGAGGCCGGCCTATTAGAGAGCCTATTAGATACCGGCCGGTACCTAATAGGCTCTGTTTTTATGTTTGGCAAACGTATGAACTTTAATTCGTTTTTTTTGCGATATTCGATGAGCAAAACGTCACACAGCAGCTCTTGACTATTGTCCGCTCGTTGTTCTCAATGGTCGCTAAGGCTTTGTTTTCCACCCAGGCTAAAACCGGATGTGACGTTTGTGAGCGTTTCCGTCTAGCTCCGTGTGGATCTATATCTCCTAGACCGTTAATGATATACAGAAAAAAACGTCGGAAACCGGAGAAACACACTGGGATTAGACCGTCGTGAGACAGGTTAGTTTTACCCTACTGATTTTACCATACTGACATTACGGTAACTCCGTAGGACTGCTGACATTTCTACCGTCCAATCACAGAAGAGTCCCCGGTGTGTCACATGTTTGTAATATGAGCTTCTCAGTACCGTAACTCCTGAACCAATGGTGCAACCGAAAAAATTAAGACGGTTTCTTTATCCAACCACTAACATTAAATCCATGAAACGAAACTTTACCAAACGTAAACACCAGTTACCGCCAGCCCGCTCCAATCTTTTTCCACCTAAACTACGACGTCCGCTGGCGCACAGGAAGTTTGGAACATAATCGCTGATAACGGTTTCACCCAGCAGCTCCCCCAGGAAAATTGTGGATAGACTGTAAATAAATAAAAAATCTAAAGAGGTGCCTGACAAAAACACAATGTTTATCACAGATTTATGACCAGAATAACTTGACACACACACACACACACAGAGCTGAGCTGAGCTGCATCTCACATTAATCCTCATGTTCCAGCCTTTCTCA
>NC_043980.1:4091194-4193694 GCF_902150065.1 Myripristis murdjan | reverse complement strand
TCACCAAAAGTAAAAGAAAAAATATTTTTCTGAGTTTTTTTTCTCATAAATTTGGAAGTTTATAATCGCAGAATTTTCAAGGTTTGAAGTTTTTTTCACTGTTAAATTTTCTCGTAAATTTATCACATTAATCTCAGAGAATATCTAACTTTTTTCTCGTAAATTTACGACTTTGACTTTTTGTCTCAGAATACCCCCCCCATAAAACTTCTCAGGTCTGTCCATCTTATAACTGCACTTCTGGCTTCTGGACGTCACTCAGGGCGGATGAATCCCAAACCAAATACACAACGCATTTTTAAAATAATCCAGCGAGATGAGATCCTCGTCTCCGAACGCAAATCAACCTGTTTCCAGAGTTTTCCTTGAATCAAGTGTCATTTTCCTGATCCCACTGAGCGATCTGCCCGATTCTGCCTCATTTCAACACTTTGGTTCTTGTTCTCGGGAAAATTTCCTGAAACAAGTGAATCTGCATTGGAAACAAGTGGGATTATCTCATCCTCACTGGCAGATTATTTTACCTCGTTGGAGGAAAAACAAGATTTTAATTGCCAACATTGAGTTTTTCTCTCTTTTTACAGTGTATCTCCAATATCATGTATTATTATTTGTTATACAATTTGAAATGGGCAGAAGAACTAAAGAAATATATCAATAAGCCACATTAGACACAGACAGGTATACAGTTGTCCCTCGCTATAACACGGTTCACCTTTCGCGGCCTCGCAGTTTCGCGGATTTTTTGTAGTGCAATTTTGCATGCTTTTTTTTTTTTTTTTTTTTTTTTTTTTACAGCGTTACACTGGACTTATTTTTCTACGAAGGTTTGAACTTTGAGAGTTTAAACAAGAGAGAAAAGTGAGAAAATGTTAACGCCTGTCTGAGAAAAGTGTATAAAGTGTGTAGTGAGGGGTTTTACAGCCTTAAAACATCTAGAATAATTGTAAAAACTTCGCGGATTTCGCCTATTGCGGGTTATTTTTAGAACGTTAAAAAGTTGCATTGAATTCATGACTCCTTTGTTCAAAAGAGAAAGAAACACCAGCTTTGAAGGAAATATTGAAGATGTAGATTTTTTTTTTTGTGGGCCTTCCCTTGTTCTAAGAGAGCAAGAAGTTAATTTCCATTAAGTTTTTACGTCTCTCCGCGGCCACACGTCCACCTGAGCCTCTCCAGGGCCTCAGGAAGTTTGTCTATAAACGCGGCGCAGGCGGAGGCGACATGTGACAGAAAGCTCGTCCGCTTGTCGTGAGCGTCTCGTGCGGGGACGCGCTCGGCCGGAGCCCAGTGAGTTATGGCCGAGGCAGAATAATCTCAGGATTTCATTGCAGCGCGGTGATTGCGCGGCCGGTTCCCAACAGTCTAGTAAAGCCTCTCATAAATCCAAACAGCCCTTTGCTCTTGGAACAGCGAGCAGTCTGCTCTCGACTACATGAGAAGCGTCCAGGGAGCGAGGGGAGAGCGAGGCCGGGGGCGAGCGGCGCTGTTAAACAGACACCGTGCGTCCCCGAGTCTCTGAAGAGACGCTTTGGCCGCCGCCGCCGCAGGAAGAGATCCGCCGGCCGCGAGCCAAAACAGCGCTGACCATCGTGGGAAGCGGCGACTGAGGAGGATGAACTTTCTGGATCGCTGCGCTCACGGCTGCACTGCACTGCAAAAAAATCCCTGCCTCAACAAGTCAGGCGAGCCTCATCTTCAGCCGGATGAGATAATCCCACTCGTTTCCACCGCAGTTTCACTTGTTTTTTTTTTTTTCTGGGAACGAGTGTAAATGTGCTGAAACGAGGCCGATCAGCCGCCAGCATCAAGACAAGACGTTCGTTTAAGGGAAGTGACCTCGTGAGTGAGGTCAGCGCCGCAGCTTTAACGGAACGGGATTTCACATGATCAACATTATCACCATGTGCTTTTCAAACAACAGGCCTTTTGCACATTTTCATCTTTTTTATGTAACGTTTTCAGGTCAAATTCAGCAAAAAACCCGAACTCTGAATGAGCCTGGAAACATGATGACGCCTTCCTGCTCGCTGATGACTGAACGTCCATCAGGCTTGTGGATTAGCAAACTCACTGCGTTCTGATTGGCTGGAGGATGTGCGTTAAACCAGCTGAAACCTCAGTGTCACCGCGTGTTCAGCGAGTTTTTCCACACGGCGCGTTTACACACAAAGTCAACGGAAAGACAGGAATAGACGCAAATTCATGGCGGCGACGCAAATGAGGCGAACTTCCGCGGCGTGAGTTGAATTTTTGTAGTCTGCAACGTGAAAACTAGCTAACTAAATTAACCGCTAACTCCTGCCCTGTTTTTTTTTTAAAAATATTTATCATGCTTCAAAACCAATCTGATTATTTTCCAGCAATTAATAACAACTTAACGTTAACACCAGGTGGCTTTCCATCCACCTGTTTCTATTCGCACTTTCAATTTGTTTATAAAAATGGAAAACCAAATGGAAAATAAATCCAAATATCGCAAAAAAGTTTTTTTTAAATGCTTAGGCGAGGTGGAAAGTTTGGTGCATCGATACAAGGGAAATGCGAATAAGTTGCTATGGAAACTTCCGCTCCGCTGCTCAGAGGAAAAAATGGCGGCAGACGACAACAACAGCCGGTTTGTTTGGACCGAAGAAGAGACTTGGGTCATTCTCCAAAAACGGTGGAAGTGCTGTCACTTACTTTCGCAGATGCCAAAATACTTTAAGTTGACCTAATAATCACATTCATTATATATGTTTAGTAAATAAAGACTGTCTTTGCATTGATACAAATAGAAAAATATATAAAAATTTAAAAAAATATAAAATAGGAATTTATTTAAAATGCCAAGTTCAAGGAATTGTCTTGTCACTTTCATCATACATGGAAGTGAAGCCTGTAGTTTTAATTTAAAAATACTTTTTTTCATGAATTAAAGCTCATTCACATTTGCATAACAATACATACACTGAATACAACATTGATATGATAAAGAAATAGAAATTATTATTAATAATAATATCAAATAAATATCAGTCACCCAAAATTACGTCATTGGTGTTACTGCTACACAAAGCACTTTTATTTTGAAGTAATGAACTGACCTTGAGGTACTTGCTGGATCAAGAGGCTATTTTGTGCAGTGCAGTGGACACAGGCATAAGGTAAGTCAGATACATCTTACTTTCTTTGTTTTAAATGTCATTTTATCTTAGAATTTTACGTAAAGCTTTTAAGTCTGTCATTGGTGTTACCCATTCCATGGCCCCAGGGGTAAACATTTTATCATAAAAATGTACTACATTGAAGAGTTAAATGATTTAGATATTGACTGAAGGCATGTGGACTGACAAATGGCAACCATTTTGTTCAAATTGTAGTTTTATTCCCAAATTGTCACTGGTGTTACCATCACTGGTGTTACTCTTCTTCCTGGTAACACCAGTGACATTCCTATAGAAATGAGCTTCAAAAAGACATTACTTGGAGAAAAAAGGTGAATATATTTAAATCTTTGTCTAATTGTTATCATTATTCTTGTTTGCTTTTACTTCAGAGAAAGCAGTGGCATGTTAACCAAGCAAGAGACAGACATCTGATGAGAACAGTACAGGCAGTCTTGACCCCCCCAGTCTTCACCAGAAAGATCACCTCCCCACATCTCAAGGTATACCTTTAAATTGAGAGGTTACAGTGTAGTAGGTATAGTATGTTGTTTCTGATGGCATTTTCGATTGTTTAAAACATGAATTGAAATTTACTGTCTTATTTTTATTGTCTTTGTTTTGCTAAAGTTAGAATGAGATGAGATTTTTTTTTTAAGCCCCATGGGGTTTTCTCACCTGCACAATCTGTTTCTTTGCTTGTCAAAAGGTTTGGTTTGTTGTTGTCTGCACATAAATAAATAAAAATAATAAATAAATAAATAATGTCTTGTTGAGAAGTCATTGGTGTTATATTGCGTCACTGGTGTTACTACATGTTTTTTTCAGGGGTGTGATATTATAAATGTATTTTTTAAAACTTTCTAGCAATTATTTGTTTGTTGATTCATGATGTAATCATTATTTGATACTTTTGAGTTAGTATCAAACATGTTGTTTGTCAATCCTTTAATTGTTGTTGGTTTGACAGAAAACAAAACTGTGGTGCAAATCAAACGTGTTCCTTCACGGTTGTTTAAATGTGCAATATCATCGTAAAAAAACAAGATAATCAAATATGTTTCATGGTCTTATCACTCTATTAATATGCCTTTAACTAAATATTCAGGCTGTGTTGAGAAAAAATATTTTTATAAACATTTAATGTTGCTTACATTACTGGTAACACCAATGACAAAAACACGACACACTAATTCTTTAGTTAAATGTATAAAAATAATAAAAATACTTTAAGCTTGACTTGTTGTGGATTCATGAAGTTAAGAAGTTAGGTATTGCTGTTAAAGATGTTTTAGGGGTGTAAAAAGGAATGCATTTCAGCAGATTTGTGTCACCCAGATTCCACCTTTTCTGGAGAATGACCCACTTGAACTTTCCTTCAACTAATTAAAGAAAACAGTATTAAACAATATTATCGTCTTCTGCAGTGGTTTAATGTCACCCGGCTGGAGAATGAGCGCCACCTGTTGCTCACCTCCATGAACCGACTGCAAATACTCACATAACAGAAGTGGATGGAAACGCGCAGAAATTTGCATTTTGCTCTGTCGATTTTCTGAAAATCTGGTTAAAATTTTTTGAGAAATTTCGAACATTTTTGGGCATTTATTTATTAATAAAAACGCATAAACGCAATGTCACCAGCTGGCCTACATGGTCAATGAAATGACACACACACATGCCCAACTGCCCATCAGGCTACGCACCAAAGTGATAAACGTCAGAGAACACCTCTTTTTCATAACACCTGCAATAGCCTAAATCGATGAAACATGCCAGGTCACTCAGCTGAAGTTGTATTTTCACCCATTTTGATTGGCACGATGCAGATGAAAGAACAAACTAATGTTAACGTTCCCGTACTAGCTAGCCAGCTAACGACGTTAACGGTAGCTAGCTGTCAAGTGAATGACTTGCAGTTGCCGCTGAACATTTCAAGCGAGCTGCTGCGTAGCTGCTCGTGTTGCGCATGCATCTTCTGAAAAGCTGATTCGCAGGCAGCTTATTTTCCATTCAAAACGCCCACGTACAGAAACACCGGCTACAAAACTACTGTAAATACTCGGAATCACAGAGAACATGCGCGTCAAGCTGTCAACTTTCCAGCATTTCACTAGCAAATTGAGATAGATACGTGTATATAGGCAGCGGTTTGCAACCAAAATGATAGAAATAAGGTTTATTATAAAAGGACACACGAGACCAACATTTTAAAGATTTTAATTGAAGGGCTTGGGCATGCGCTGCATTTATAGCTTATTATGACCGCTCGCCCCTGCTAAAGACATAACATTAACACTGACTCGGAGCTAGCTGTGCTGTATTGAGGCCGAACTGATTCTGTAAAATCCACAGCGGCTTCGTGCTTCGGCTCCAGTTGAAAAGCTTCAGTCCAATCAGCTGCTACTTGGCTGTGGGACCTTTACAAAACCAATGTGGGAAGAAAATTTTAGTTTTATTATCACTTCCCACGGGATTTATCTCTCCATATTTTTCTTTATCGTTGGCAGAAGATCATGGATTAAGTTGAATAATCCGAGTTGAGCATTAATACCCCTTTAACACACACACACACACACACACACACCTCATCGTGGATCGTCCCAACACTGAATGCACACTGGGAAAGAGGCATTTATGTGAAAAACGAGTCATTTTCCCTGTGGAGGAATCGGCTGTGGGGCTGAAATGACGTGCGGTTTATCTGGAAACACGTTGATCAGCACTGGATTAGCAACTTCCATGGGATTATTTCATCCGACCAGCAGGTTTTTTTTAACCTTGTTTGAAGAAAAACCAGGATTTGAGCCCTGAAGCTGAGACTAAATGTCTTGCAGAGATTTTTTTTGCAGTGTTGGCGTTGAAGCGCGCTGCCGTGCTTGTCGGCGGTCCAGCGGCCTGACAGCTGAGTCTGCACCGGCTGTAATCTCCACATCAGCGGGTTGACGTCTCGCCGGAGTGAAAACAGATTAGCTTGACACGAGTTCAAATGCGCTCGGCGATGCAATTAAGCAATTCTCCTTTCAGAACCCATTGTGTTTGAAACATTTCCACTACCGTCTCTTGAAGTGTTTCCACGCTCCCTCATCGTTTCATCCGATGTTTTCTGGGGGCCGTTTCAACTCGGGGGCCGTTAAGGGAGGCGCTCCGGCTCCTCGTGCACACACAAGGACGGGGCCAGCTCTTGTGAAATCCAATAGCTTCACCACAACAAGGTGACTCCCGGTGCACGCCAAGCCGCCTCCAGCCCCGGCCTCAGCCTGGCTCGAGGGCTCGCTGGCACCGCGGGACGTTTGGGTTTCGGCGTGTCGCCTCGTGGCACAAACCCCCTCGGCGTCCCCTTTGTTCGCCTGACAAAACAAAAAGCCCGAGAGCCATCTGACATAGATTACGACGGGCCGGTCTGGGGCAGTAAACGCAGCGTTAACGGGGCCAGCCAGAACACATGCGTGCGGCGGAGGAGAGCGGGGTAAGTGGGCACTTTGCCGGCGGTAAGGAAACGGTAACCGGAGTCGTTTGCGCGCGTTAAAGCGGGCGCTGAAGTGGAAATCTAAAGAGGCGACGGGAGGAATGTTTGGTTTAAAGTGCAGAGTGTGTGTCCGCGGACTCGAGGGGAGGGAAGACACCGGATGCGGCGCGTGATGTCACGTCTGCTCGCTTCATGTGGCTTCGCTTCCAAGTCGGATTCCCTCCAGTCCCACGTCTCTGCAGAACACGACGCATCGCGCTCGGGTAAAAATACTTCCCCCCGCCGCCTCCGCTGTTTTCAATTAGACGTCTTTGCACTCCATCACTTTTTCTCTCTCTCTTTTGTTGGACGACACTCTCCGAGGAAAGATGTTTCCGTGTAAATGTCACACGGCGGATACTTTTCCATTATTTTGAAATTCCAGCCGGCTCGAAGGCAGCAAACCGCAGACACGGCGGCCTAATACCAACATTTCCACTGAAGCATCCTCTCCTTTGTTAAAGACCTGCTAAATGACCGCAGCTTTTTCTCCTCATCAAGTCTGAGCAGGCCCGGAGCTGCAACACACACACACACACACACACACACACACACACACACACACTTTCTGGGAGGCTGAGGGAGAAAAAAAAAAAAAACCTCACCAGGGGAAACAAAAATAAACGGCGAGCAGCTCCTCAGAGTCCAAGTGTTTGGCAGAGATGATGAAGCTGATGGGCTTAATGAGACGAAGGCTCTTAACGAGAGCCACTGTTCTGTATACACTGGACATGAAACCAGTGCCAGCCGGTGCCAGACGCTGCACGCTGACTTCAGCTCCAGGGGCAGCATGATTTATAGGCGGTTAGAATGTGTGTGTGTTACAGAAACATATTACCATACTTGTACAGTCCTCCTCGCTGAGTGAATATTTCAGGGCCGAGCCGGCTGAGGACGTGTTCAGTCGACCAGATCCGCTCTTTTCCCGCTGATCAATCAGTTAATGATCACTGTGATCCAGAGAGAAACAGCAGCAGACTGAGACTGAGACCAGATGTTGGACACCATCTCCACCTCTGGACATCCAGTGGTCCACTTCCTATGGGTAGCATTTCCTGTTAGCTTAGCATAAAGACTTGGACTCTATGGGAGTCGTTAGCCTGGCTCTGTCACAGTGAAACAATAAATAAACCTGATTTACACAGCGGATCATGTGGAGTTGAAATATTTATTGACTCTGCTGGCTGTGTAACGATTTGTCTCTTGAGGATAATTAAGTTTACTTTCTTACTTAGACACATCTTGGATTTTTTTTTTTTTTTTTAGCTTAGTTTGAGGATGTTGTTAGATGTTGGAGCTGTGACCTCTGAACACATTTGTCCATCGCAGCGATCCGCTGAAGGCAGAGGAAGATCCAGCGCTAATGAACCTCTCCTCAAACCGCTCTCCTTTGTTTTATTTGAATTCCAAGGCGTTTATTTCAAATCCACGCGATCCACCGTGTGTCTGAGACGGCCTCAGAGCTGCTGTCGGGTTTATTTATTCACTCTGACGGAGCCAGGATCTTAACTCTGGAGGTCTGGTCCTCACTTCAGCGAAGCCTCAGTTTTTGTGTAATGCGCCTTTAAACTCCAGTAGGTTTGGGCCAGAAGCCGAGTTTGGAAAAGCGGAGATGTCAGCAGCTGGCCGAGTCTCCTCTCAGTCATCAGTGCTGATGGACATCCAACATTTAAAAAAAAAAAAACATCTAAAAAAACATCATCTAAAAAAAAATAAAAAATAAAAAAATGCGAATTTCCTGCGGGATGAATGAAGTATCTATCTATCTATCTATCTACATCCTGATGTGTTACGGTCACTCTGTGGTGAAACTCATCGCCCCTGCAGACGAGGCCCGGGCAGGAAATCAAAAATTAATCTGAACCGATATCCAGAGCGCCTCGTCCGGTCCGCCATGTCGAAGCAACACGGAGGAGAAACGAAACACCAAAGAGAAACGCCGTGTCCGTCGTCTGGACGCGTTTTGGCTTCAGCGAAGACGACACCGAACAAAGAGAGGTCAGATGTGACACCAAAGGACCAAAGGAGACACCGCTGATCTGTCTCACGGCTTCAAAACAGAGATAAATAACCATGAACAGTTCATCCCTGTGTGTTTCTTCAGTTATTTTAAAGTCACAAAGATAAGATGTGCACTTTTTCATTGGAGAAAATATCCCAGCTTTAATAGTTTTCACAGCAGAAACCCTGACAGTGAAAAAATAATCGCTCATTAACGGTGATGGAGGCGAACTGATTGATGGTATTGATTTGAGGCCCGGCACAGACAGCGCCGTGCGGTGCGGTGCGGCGTGGCGTGTCGGCGGGTCACGGTGACGTCTGGCTCAGGGTTTGATTACAGCTCCGGCCTGCAGACGGGGCTTCACCGTGCAGTTCGCACCCTGAGGGCCGCCTGGCACCGCTAAGCAGGCTCTGATAGATTGGAGAGATTAGGGAGATTAGGCACTGCATCCGACACTGCGCTGTGATCCGCCGCCCTGAACGCACCGCCACCGGCCCTCCGCACCGTCCCGGATCGCATTTCAAAGAGGAGACAGCGTCTGCCGGGGGAGGAAAGTCACTCAGCCCCCGCGCCGCCGTAATGCAAAAAGCAGGTAGCTACCCTTTTCCTCTCCGGATTCGTTTTTCAGCGCATCGGCACACGGTGTTTTCTTAAGAACAGCAGGGTATTCTATCCAGAGGCACCGGCCATGAAATATGGTGCGTATGTGAGTCTGGCCGGGAGCCAGGCGGAGGGACGAGGACGAGCCGCCCGCCCGTCTTTTCGCCTGGGCGGCCTTTTGTCCAGAGTTAACCTCCCCCCTCTCTGAAAACACACAATTAAGGACGGGAAAAAACTCGTTTTGAATCTTCAGCCTGAATGTCTCGACTGTGTTTTATTACGTGTTTGTTTCCAAAGTGCCGCCGTTTTTCACAAAATAACCGGCCTGAGCCTCATCGCCCCGCCACCACGTTCAAGACACCCTGTTATTAAATGTCCTCCAGTTCAAATCATCTGTAATTAAAGATCAGTAATTATGATGGTGTTATAATTAGACCGTGTTTGACTGGTTAAAATGAAAGTGAGGACATTTTCAGGACAAGTTTCCCCGCCGATCTCCAGGAAATGCATCACAGCTTCTCTCGGTCCTGATTGGTCCCCTCCGCTAAAGACCCTCTGAAATCCGGCCAATCAGGGCAGTTTGGGACCCGGGAGGAGGAGCTGCGACTCGGCCAATGAGGATCCAGTATGGTGGCGGCTTTGTCTTCACATTCATTCGGTTGAAATGACATGGTTCAGTTTTAAATTAAAATGTAATATTTTAGAAAACATGAAGAACATTTATTTTGATCCTGAGCTGCTGTAAATTAAAGGAAAATTAAAAGTCTTGGAAACTGAAAATGGGACCATCAAAGTCCTGCGGTCGGCTTGCCATGTTCCAATGATGAGTTTACATAACTCATTTAAATTCAAATTATTTATTTTCTGTTTTACTGTTTTTTTTTTTTTTTACTGTTTTATTAATGTATTATTTCAGCATCTCTGTGTTTTTTTCCCATTTTTTTTCAAAGTGTGTGCTTTTTCCTTATGACTCTATTTTAAAACCCCACAGGGATCAATAAAGTTTCATCCTGTCTCATCATTCAAAATCTCCAGAATATTGTTTGTCACTCTGCAAAAGTGTCGCTCATCATTTTATCAAACAAAGCCGTGACATTTCAAACCCACCAGCATCTGATTTTGGGCCATCAGTCTCTCCGCATGAGTGGATGTCCTCTTTTATTTTTATTTGAAATGAAACTTTTTTTTTTTTTTTTTTTTCCCCGTGCCACCACATCAGCATGCAGGCATTAATGTGTATATACTCTGCGGCGCAGCGGGTTTCTGATGCACTAATCCTTCCTTTGGGGGCAGCGCGAGGCGGCGGAGGGGCAGATCTGACTGACAGCTTCACAAACAACCCCTGCTGCTCCTGTCATCTGCCTCCCCGCCACACACACTCTGCACTTCAAACACATCACACAGTTCATATGTAACGGCTCCAAAATATAATATTTACCTGATGTTTGCAGTTGTGCAGTTGCAAGCAGGTAGAACGAGTGTAATCGTCATCATGTCGTCCTCTGGGAGAAGTAGTTCTGACAATATTGTGGCAGAATTACGACGGCGTATGAGGGCCGCTGTAGGGAGAGAAAAAACTAGAAAATTCTGAGGTTACAAAGTCAAATTTACAAGAGAAAACTCAGTAAAATTGTTTTTCTTTTCTTTTCTTTTTTTTTTTTTAGTAAAGGAACAATATTGCTTTACTTTGCTGCTGCCTGCAGCTGATGACCTCATCAGTTTCTGCTTTGCAGTGGGATTTAGGAACAAGGAAATCCTGGATATTCAGATATTCTGATTTATTTTTTCTCTGAATAACCACACACACACACACACACACACACACACACACACACTCTACAACTCTGCACGGGGGGTTAACCAGCTAGCCGTTAGCTATTTGTGTTTTTAAAACAACACTGATTGCATTCGGGCTATAATAAATGTGCATTTTTTTATGCAATGTCCACGTCATCAATTATTTTGAAGGATTTTTTCTTCTCATAAATTTATGACTAAAGTCTTAGAGAATTTCTGATTTTGTTCTCGCAAATTTGTGACTGCATGATCCCAGAATTTTTGAGTTTTTTTCTCTTTTTTTTTTTTTTTTTTGTAAATTTACCACTTTAATCTGAGAGAAAATCTTGGTTTTAACTTGTAAATTTTCTACTTTAATGAGAAATTCAATTTTTTTTTTCTCAGCTGTTTTCCCTACAGTGGCCTTAATACACCGTTGCAGTTCATGTGCAAGACATTAATGCAAAATACATTTCCAACAGTCAAAGTATAATTTGCATAACAGCCTACTTGTTTATTAGTTTCGGTCCAGGTTGTTTTCTTTTGAAACAGATCTCAAATATATAAAACCATAAGAACGAAACAAGGAAAGAAATCTCTGTGATATTGTTAGGTTCATGTGAAACGGCGCTCCGGTTTGCGCAGACAGTTTGCCGCAGGTTTGCGCAGACGCCGTTGCGCAGTCTCCGTGCAGCTCCGCCGCTCTTGAACGCGCCTTCGAACGGAACTGTGGGAACGACAACATGGCGGGACGTTCAAAACTTCTGCTTTTTGCCCCGATTTATAACAAAATACAAACTAAACGTCCCAGCCCAGCCGTGCTCACCGACCGTGTGCCGGCTCGCCAGTAGCGGACGTGTTGTCGGTAAACGCCGGCGAACATGAGCGAAGCCCGGAGGAAGTTTGAGGCTCCGTCCCGTCCGACTGACACTCAGCGACAGTGTCCGACAACTGGCGGCTCAAAGCCCAGATCCAACCGGCTGAGCAGGAGCTTCAGACAGACTCAGCAAACACAGGCACAGGCCGCCTCCCCCAAGACCCAGCAGCCGGGTGAGTGACGGTGTTTTTATTGGATTAGTTAATAATTCAGGTCGCTAAACTCATTTCACCGGGCCGGCTTGGTTCTCTGCGCCGTTCCGTCCCGCCCGCTAACGGAGAATGTGGTGCGCCAAACTCCATTCAGTATTTCTCAATTTATTGTTCATTTGATCCTCAGCGAGGGTCCACACACCGTAAAACCGCGACTGAAGACTTTTTATGAATCCGCAGGTTCATTTCTTCAATTCGGCTTAAATCACAACCCCCAAGAAGCAAGCGCTTAAGTAAAATTTAACATTTTAGGATCTGTTCGCTTGTATTTCAGCCTGTCTTCCTCCACCAGAGTTACATGGTGGTTGGTGGCAGCGAGCAGTGAGAGCCAATTCCAGAAGTTCAGATTTTATTTAATTTAAAGGAGTATTTAGTGGAGTGTATGTATGCCGAATTTACCACAAGACTCTGATTATTCGTAAGAGGCTTCATCAAGTGTTTATTCATGACTGTAAGCGAGGCAACATGAAACTGCCAGATGTTTGAATGGAAGTTTGGTGTAACTTCCTCTGAGAACTAAGTGTTGGACTCATAAGGCACCTGTAGTTTGTGTTATAGACACATTCACATGCAGGTTCGTTGTAATATTATCCACACATTGCTCTCCTGTAGTGCCCTTGAGCAAAAACCCTACCAGCTCCAGGCCTGCTGCTCTGTATCTGACCTCTGACCCCCTACAAGGGTTAATCAAACATCATCACATCACTTATCTGTTAGTGGACTGACAGAAAATTAAACAGCTTTAATTTGCATAATTGATTAATCTCATTTTGTACTTTATTTAGTCATTTATTTAAGTTAAAATGCCAAACTTTAGTTGAGTCTGGGTTCACTAAGATGTCTAAAGTTACGATTGTCTCACTTTTTTCATTGATATTTTTATAAAATTAATACTTAGGGTTTTTTGGCAGACTAAAGAGGACATCACTCTCACCACTTCCCGTCAAACTTTGTATTTTCACACTTTTTAACTAAATGATCAGTCGATTAATTGAAAAAATATTTTATTGATTCATCAGTAGAAGAAATAATTATAAGTTGAGCATCTAGAATGGACAGATACTGACTTTGATTGTGTTCCTTGCAGTGTGAACACAGAGTGAATTAATGAGCCTGTGTGTGTGTGTGTGTGTGTGTGTGTGTGTGTGTGTGTGTGTGTGTGTGTGTGTGTGTGTGTGTGCGTGCGTGCGTGTGTGTTCACTTTCAGAATTCAAGACTCCGAGCCGAGTCCCGAGGTCCAGGTATGTTGGCGGTTTCACTGCAGAGTCTCCGCACAACGAGCCGGAGTTTCACCACGACATCGTCTGGGACGCCACGTCTCCGTCGCCCGTCAGAGCCGGTAAGCCTCAGCCTGCCAACTGGGATACAACGCAGCTGAATGCACGTTTGAGGAAGTCTAATGCAAAACACCACACAGGCCTGGCCGTTTTAGAGAAATCCCATTCAGCATCTCTGAAATTCTTAGGACCCAGAATGTTGTCAGTGTAATTATTTTGTCGGCCACATGATTAGTTTTTATGGTTTTGTTTTCAAATCTGCGCTGACTGAGGCTGACAGTAATGTTTAACCATTCAAATAAAACCTGTTTTTCTCAATGGTGTCATTAATCTACTGTGGTCACATTTTAATTACGGGAAAAATTTGAATCCTACAATAGGGACACATTAAAAATTACTACCATTTGTCTAATTTTGTGTTTTCAAGTCATTTGAACATTTTAATGGCGTTAAAATTGTATACCTGTAGGAGTTTACAGTAATTCAGTAGTGCAGTACCCCTTTGTGTAATTTCTTATCATATTCTCAATTTCTTATTTCTGTATTTGTCATAGTGTCACGTTTTTAATTTTACACAAAGCACATACTTTTTAAAAAATTAGGATTCATGCACATATTTTTTGTATTTCTTATTTCCTTTTCTATTTTGTATAATTTCACTTATGCTTAAATATATTTTTTCTCTTTGAGCAACTGCAACTTACCAGATTTACCCCTCAGGGACCAATAAATTATTTCTGATTCTGATTTTATAAGAACAGGGTTTACTTTTTTAAATAGCAGGTGTTTAATTTTGGGGCAGCACTCTTTAACTGTTGAGTGATATGTACAGTAAAAACCACAAAACAAATCTTTAGGTGTCACTTCTCACTACATTGTAAATACACAGAAGTTAGAGGGAAAAAAGATTTGCAGTTTGTAGCTTTAGTTGTGTGTTAGCTTTGACGTTCTTTATCTCTCTGCAGGTAAAAGAGGCAAAACTCGATCTGTTAATGCCGGTGTTGTGGACATCGCAGAGATCGTGAGCAGGATCGCTCCAAAGGTTGGTAACATCGCCGGGCGAGCTTCCCTGGCGAGGAGGGATTTTTATTGAAATCCATCCTGGGGATAGTGGAGGTTTCCAGGCGACAGCAGTGTGGTCAGACCTAATCATTATTAACAGGATCATAACCAATTCCCTTTTTTCTGCATTTAGTCTGAGTTCCTGATCACAACTCTGATCAGAAAATGGCAGTGAATGTTGTGTGAAAGCAATAATCAGCCGGTCATTGAACCGTTAACACTGTTCAGTGGTTTTATTGTTGTGTCGTCTTGTCTTTTTGAAGCATGGCAGACCTGCAGTGATAGAGCCGACTTTGCAGCAGTGGATCGGAGACAGCGCCACCATTCCCTGCACTCCGGACGTACAGCTTCCCAAACCCAAGAAGAAATCCCCAAGGTATTTCAAAAGACCAGCGATACTCTGCAGCCCTGTTTTCTGCTCAGATGCTGAGACTGAGACTCAGCTGTTATCTGCACATCCCCTTTGATAAGGGGGAAAATAGATACCTCTAAAGGTTTTTTTTTCCTCTTTTATGAGTTCAACAGCAACCTCTTCCAGGGGATCTTCAGGGGAGATTAAAGGTCAACAGTAGATGCCACATAGAAGTGGATTCATCATCTGAAAGCTGGGTGCATGATTTAAAGTGTGAGATGCAGCTCAGCTCTGTGTCACCTTTTTCTAGTCATAAATCTGTAATGAACTTTGTGTTTTTTAAGGCTTGTATTTATTTATTTATAGTGTATAAGGGTAAGAACATTATGATCTACGGATATGAAGGTCATTCCGAAGCTCAGTTGTGTCTCATAAGCTGTTGCAGAAATTTTTGAGTTGATATCACTAGTTACACAGATTTTGTGCAAAATTTGATCATTTTTGACCACTCACGTATTGCTAAGCACGGGCAAAAATCCCCCTGAAATCCCACATTAGGACATCAAGACCTTGAGGAACACCACAGAAAAATTCAGGTGTTTGGATGTTGAGCGTTCTGTTGTGGAAATGTGTCAGAAACTCGTCCTTATTGTCAGTCCACCTGGAGAACCAGAGCTCCTCTGAACGGCTTCGCTGGCTGATGACGCTGTGATTATTCTAGAGGTCACTGTAGGTCATTTAATACAGTGACGTCAAGTTTCAAAAATGGTCTGTTCAGCCTAAAACTTGGACTTTAACCTTTTACTTTTCTTCACCAGGTAATTCTTTAACTGCGAGCATACAAGTTCCAACATTTGCAGTTAAACAGCACTGCTAGCAATTCTTATTGCAATATTTGGGTTCTGTTAACCCAAGCTAAATGGCTTGCAGGTAGCATTTCCCAGGATTTCAGGGAGAAATGCTATGCAGGACATTTTTTTTCTCAAATTGTTGTAAGCTCATTTAAAGAAAGCTTATACGTAATTATAATTAAGTATAGCCTACTACTTAATTATAATTCTTATTCTCAAAGCATCTTATGAAACATTTTCAAACAGGCTTATTGTTTTATTTTGCCACAGGCCAAACGGAGTGGACGATCTGTTGAAGCTGGCCAAGCAGTTTGACTTAAACATGTTTCATCACGATGAAGAAGAAGCTGAAGAAATGCACCAGCAAAGTTTGGAGCTTCTCTCTGAGGATATTTTGGATCTGGAGAGCGGTGATGACTATAAACTTCCACCTGTGCCTACTGAAACCTCTCAGCCTGCTGTTAATACAGCGACTGTGAGAGACTCTCAGGCCAATTTGCCCCTCGATCTCCACATGGAGGACGATTTGGATTTTCTTTTCGATGGGCCGACCCAGCACTTAAGCGGAAATTTAAGTCAAATCTCGGTTGCTCCATCGTCAAATGCAAAACCTGCTCCTCCTCCAATCTCCCAAGCAGCTTCTGGGAAGGATTCTGCCCCATTGCGTGGTCCCATCCCAAGTTTTTCCACGAAACACAGCAAAGCTAGTGAAGTGGACAACATCTTTGAGGATGACTGGGGAAACGACGATTTACTAAATGACTCTTTACTCTTGGAGATGACCCAAAACCCAAAGAGCTTTGCCACTCCAAAGCACTGCTCGACCCAGAGAGGATCCAGAGAAATACAGTATCAGCGGAATAACGCAGTGAATATTCCTGCTAATGCTGTGCAACATCAACCAGAGAACCGACACGTCCCGTCAGCTGTTTCTAAAGCAGCAAAGGAAAATGTAAAACACAGAATGACCTTCAAACTGGAGGCTAATACTAATTTCCCTTTCAGAGGAATCCTGACAGATGCATCGGCAATCTCCAACTCAGATGGCAACACTTGTGCAGGACGTAAGGTCGCACAGCCGGGTCAGTCTTCATTCAGCAAAGACCTTTCCATCGAGAGCGGTTCTCGATTCAACTGGAAGTCGCATCATTCAAACATCAAGTCAAATCCTCAGGAGGCGGTTTGCCCTCAAAGGACTTCTATCCCCAACTCCAGTGCAAAATTGAACACATGTGCTTCTACTAGCTCATGCACATCAAATGTAAAAGCTACTACAAGTTATCCAATGAAACCCTCTCCAACAGAGGGGATTTCTAACCATAAACCACCAGAGCGCAGGGAGGTACCTGCTCCCCCTGTCCCGTCAAGGAACAGCGACTTCCTGGACGATGACTTGGACTCTTTCTTCATGTCGGACTCGGGCTGGAGCGACCAGGAGGATGACGACCTGCTTTGTGAAATGTGTGAAGACATGGAGAGCCAAGTCCAGAGTGTCGAGAACTATTCCTCCAAGAATACCCCGCTGCCAATTGGACATCCAGTAAACCAGAGACCAGCGCTGGCACCCTCGAGTAGAGTGTGGGACAGCAGGAATCAGCAAACCCAAGTCAAGATGGAACCGTTCAAACACGTCCCAACCAATCCACAGTCCTCTGGAGGAGGTGGCACCTGTGGTCCGTCTTTTTCCAAAAACCTAACACCTGCATCTCTGCTGCCCGGTTCAAGTCGACCAGCTGGACAGTCATTTGCTGGGACTTACGCCTCTAAAGGCACGGCACATTTACAGAGCAATACAGGGAAGGAGTCACACAAACACACACAAGCCAGCAGCACATCTCGCATTGGCACCTTGACCAATCAACAATGGAGTGCCATCCAATCAGCAGCTGCATCGTCGCTTGGAAACACTGCCAAACATCAGAATCAGTTTACCTTTAAGAGATCACACAACCCAGTTACCACGGTGACCAACAAAGGTAAGGGTACGTTCAAAACCGAACGTGTTTTGTAGAGGTTTGTTTGAGTTTTCCTCCTTTAGTTTGGTTCATTTGGGCTAAGGCTGG
This sequence comes from Myripristis murdjan, assembly GCF_902150065.1. NCBI lineage: Eukaryota > Metazoa > Chordata > Actinopteri > Holocentriformes > Holocentridae > Myripristis > Myripristis murdjan. The sequence goes on along the minus strand of NC_043980.1, from coordinate 4,175,968 downwards.
GAGATCTATCGATACTATATTGATATCATGAAATGAGACTAAAAATCATCTGGGATTCTGGATATTGTAATCGTGGTTTTAAAGGCGGCAACACAGTGAAGTGACATTTTCTGAACTTATTAGACTCTACTAGCCATTCTGTTATTTGTCTCTACTGCTTGGTCAAGATATCCAGATGACTGATGATTATTTAACAAAACACCAACTGTCATCCCGGCAGTATTGTCACAATATCGATATTGAGACATTTGGTGAAACATATTGTGGTATTTGTTTTTGTTCATATCACCCAGTCCTAGTTTGAGCAGGTGCGAACGTGGTCATGTGACCCCTAGAGGCTCCAAATAACCTGAAAATCTGTGGTGTGGTTTGTTTGGAGTGAGAATGTAATCTGAGGAACAAAGTACAGGAAATAACCCCCAAAATGTAAAGTATTCTGGGTAGAAGGGAGTTGCATGTTGACAGGAACCTCTTTGCTCTGTTTACACGCCGTACAGGACTGAAGCTAGAGGTCGGACAGATTCCCAGCCTGACTTTAAAAGGTTGAACAGGACAGAAGTTGTAATAAATTGGGATTTATTTGGCTTTAAATTGAATGGTGCAAATGATGAGGACGTACATTGAAAATTTATAATTATTGAAATGATATATTTAGTCAGATCAGTGGTGTTGGATCAGCATCAGATTTGACTCCTTTCACAAACTTTTACATCAAATTAAAATGAAATTAAACTCGTCCTCATTTTGCCTGAGGGACCCCCCCGGGATACCCTCAAGGTCCCCTGGGGGACTGTGGACCCCTCGTTGAAAACCACAGGCTTTAGTTACAGGAGTGAGGGTTTATTCAGAGTTTAATTATTCAGGGTTCTTTAGGGTTTATTGACAGATTTATCGATCTTCTCCAGGTTTTCCTGCAGCGCCGACGGGGAAGTGTTCTGCGGCCGAGATCGAGCTGAAGAAGCAGCAGGCGATGGAGAGACGGCGCCTGCGGATTCAGGCGAACCAGAACCTCAGAGCCCCGACCTGAACGGGAAAAGACCAACGTGATTCAAACTGAACGAAGCCGCCAGCGATGCCTCACCGAGGCCGGTAACGTTAGCGCTCATCTCGACTCCGGCTGCTGGTGTTTTTATCACGGCTCCTCGTCGTCTGCCGCTCTGCAGCCGCACCAGAATAACTCTGAAGGTCTGATTACTTTTTTTTTAATTATTATTGTACAAATGTGATCTGTAAATTTTAACAGTGTGCTTTGTCTGATTTAAATAGTAGCTAACGTTAGCAAAATGCTTTTTACAACATAATGGACAATTGACTGGTTTCTACTCTTGTAAAAATAAACTGTACATACATGTGAATACATTCGTTGAATTTGTATTCTCTACTTGAAAGATTTTTTTTCCAATTACAAAACCCCTTTTTTCTGTGTTATTTTTTAAACCCTTTTTTTTCTTTTTGCCATTTGAAGACATTTGAAGATTTCATTTCCAAAATGCAATACATCCTTTTGGGCAAAAAAAACCAAACAAACAAAACAAAACAAAAAAATAAAAACAGTGTGAAATCTAGAGGCTCCAATCTGTAAAAGTTCAGTTCTAGCAGTACCAGCAGTTGTTACAAGTCACTTTTTTCCCCCAAAAGGCGAACCCCATCCCTCTGGGAAACAGTTAATATGCACTTGAACGCACCTCCCTGTGAGCAGATGATTACTTCAGTGTTTTTTATGCTCAGTTGGCTGAGTCGTCGCTCATTTCTCTGGTTTGGAGAAGCTGCTGGCCCCTGGATCACGACTATAAAGACGCAGCTGCTCTTAGTCATTTTAACAACAAAACGATTTACAGTACGTCCGGCCTTTTCTTTATTGTTTTTAATAATTTTTATTTTATGTAAAGCACTTTGTCTCACTGATTTATTTTTTTTATAATTAAAGATTGCTATCATTATCATTGTTGGTGGTATTGTTATTATTCCCCTTCCAGTGGTATTGAAGTTATTATTTTTTGAAGTGACTGGTTTCATATGGAGATGTCATCTGATCGGTGATTCAGTCTCCAGGCTGTGAGGTATCGTCTTTCATCTGCGAGGCTGCAGCTTCCAGCCCGAGGGCCGGCCGACATGCATCATTATATCATCGCATGTCAGCCACATAAAGACAAACCAAAACCTGAACGCCTCGGGGAGTCGCTGCGCGGCGGCGGTTTGAACACAAAGTGGAGCTTCCACTGCCAGAGACGAGCCGAACACGCCGATCGGCGCCGCGTCCGGTTCTGGAGGGTGACGACGCGATGCTGGGACGTTTGGTCTTCATCTGACCTGCTGCTGGTTTTATTCACAGCTGTCTTGGTTCTGCCTGCTCTGTCTGTGTGCTTTTAAATGTGACTGAGCTTTTACCTCAACCTGCTGCTGGTTTTCTCCCAGTCGCCTCAAACTGACAACTGTCATGGCATTTCACATCCAGACGCTGGATCCAGCGCTGGATGTTTGGTTTGGGTTTGGAGATGAACCCTTCCTGCACCTTCACAGTGTCACTGACTGCTGAAGGAGAGTGTCTGATCTCAGGGATCTGATTCTTCAGCCTGCAGGTGAATAACATCCTTTTTTCAGCAGCACCGCCCATCCTGTGACTGTGTTTATGTCTCTGTAACATCTGACACTCGCTAAGCTGATGTTAACACCTGCTGCTGTGTCTGAGCTGTTTGCAGTTTGAGCTGCAGCAGCGTTACAGGCTGAGTCTAACAGAAAGCTGGCTGGAGTTCAGCAGCTGGAGAGTCACCTGAGCAGGTGAGGCTGAAACCTTTTTATCAGCACAAAAGAGCTGATCACTTTTTTTTTTATTATTTTTTTTTACGCTTCAGGTGCTCCTCAGCTGCTTCTGAATCCTGATGATCCTTGACTTGTGCTGAATTCAGCAAACAAACTACTGCTGCAGTAGAAGTACTGTTCCTCTGCTGGTATGTGACTGCAGTAGAAGTAGAAGTACTGTTCCTCTGCTGGTATCTGACTGCAGTAGAAGTAGAAGTACTGTTCCTCTGCTGGTATGTGACTGCAGTAGAAGTAGAAGTACTGTTCCTCTGCTGGTATGTGACTGCAGTAGAAGTAGAAGTACTGTTCCTCTGCTGGTATGTGACTGCAGTAGAAGTAGAAGTAGTGCAGTAAAAATGTCCTGCAGTAAAAGTCCAAAGTGTCTCATGTCAAATGTCCTGGCAGTAAAAGTGACTGAGCTCCTTTTTCCAAACAGTAACTGTGTTAGCTGGGATCTTTTCCATGCAGTTAGAAAAGGAGGAGAGAACACGCTGCACACTGCATGCTTTTAAAGGGACATTACACAAAAACTGCAGAGGGTTAATTGAAGTGACGGATTCTAATTCCACATTTTTTGCCTGTTTGTCAGGCCACCTCAAAGCCAATCATGTGGATTTGAAATACATGTCTTGGAAATTTTTTTTTTCTAAAAAATGAGAAAAAATGGGGACGCTTTAACAACTGAACACATTTATCCTTCTGTCTATCGCTGTGATCTGCACACCGCTGAAGGTAGAGGAAGATCCACCACTAATTATTTTCTCGTAAAACTCAACTCTCCTTTGTTTTTCCAAATACCAAGACGTATATGTCAAATCCACATAATCCACCGTATAGGCCGATATGGATCAATTCACCATCACATTAACATCACAATATAATGTTGACCTATTGAGTCAGGTAGGAATGAAATGATCTTCTTGGAGCATCTCCCTCAGTGTCGCAGGTGAAGGCGCACCATCATTTCAGGTGCTGCGTTGTATCTCAGTTTGGTGGCGGCTGTGCACCTAAGAGCTGGTTTGTACTACACCATTAAGACCAAAGAAGAAGAAGGGCAGCGCATTCCTGGAGGACATACACTACTCACAAAAAGTTAGGGATATTTGGCTTTTGGGTGAAATTTATGGAAAATGTAAAATGTTCACGCTACAGTGATATTATATCATGAAAGTAGGGCATTTTAAGTAGGAGCATGCATCATCTCAAACAATTTCTTGAAACAAAAGCCAACAACAGTGGTGGATATACCACAACAAAAAATGGCAGTGTCAATAACTTGTCATGTGCCCTTGAGCATCAATTACAGCTTGACAACGACGTCTCATGCTGTTCACAAGTCGACTTATTGTCTGCTGAGGCATGGCATCCCACTCTTCTTGAAGGGCGGCCCTCAGGACGTTGAGGTTCTGGGGTACAGAGCTCCGAGCCTCTACACGGCGACTCAGCTGATCCCATAGGTTTTCTATGGGATTCAGGTCTGGAGAAAGTGCAGGCCACTCCATCTGAGGTACCCCAGTCTCCAGCAGCCGTTCCCTAATGATACGACCTCGATGAGCTGGAGCATCAAACACCTGATGTGAATTTTGCCGTTAAGCTCCTTGTTAGAGAACAGCAACTTGTGCAAAAAGTACTGAAACACTGAACAGTTGGACATGTGCATTCAAAAGTTTACAGAAGGTCACATCAAGTTCACCTGTAAAGGTTAGAATGCATTTTAGGTTCATCCTGAAATTTCACCCGAAAGCTGAATATCCCTAACTTTTTGTGAGTAGTGTAATTGTGTGTCCTCTGTGAGGAGAGTTGAGGAGGTGAGAAGTGTCTTTAATGTGGTGCTGAGTTTTCCTTTTCTGGGTCACAACGTCATCAAGGAGAGGCTGCAGCAAAATTTAGAAAAAGAAACAGACCAGTGGGTCTCTGAGCATCCAGCTGTTCGTCTGTTGACTCTGAACAAAGCAAAAACGCAAATTGCATCCGTTCCTGTGCAGCAGGAAAGAGCACCAGACCCAAAGAGCCAGAGAAAAGCTCCATGAACAGGATGCAGGTTGAATCTCTGCTGCGTCACAGCTCTCAACAGACACTTCTTATATTAAAATGTTAGGTGTTACTACAGGGGTTTTTTGTTTTCGCTGCGTCTCAGGGTGTCACCTGAGCAGCGCCCTGCGGGAGTCACCTGGCCGTGTGCAGTCAGGCGGTGCGCTCGGCCTCGTCAGCGCTCTTCATTAGCAGGCTGGCAGCTGTCGGATGACAGATACCGGCCCGGCGGGTAAACCGAGCCCCGTTATCACCAGACAGGTGCGTAACCCGAGTCCCAGCACACTGCTGCAAATCAGTGGCACAGAGATGCAATCTCCCTCAGTTTAATCACACTGCCTTTGTCTCCGAGTTATTCCACTACTAGGTTTACATCATTTGTACAGGACATTTGACGGAACGTTTTTGCCAAGTGGAAGTAGTATTTTTAATTATACAGCAGCCCAGTTTGGAGATGAAAGTCGAGAGCGTCAAAGCAATGGATGGTGGACTTGTGACTTTAGAAAGAAGGACACAAGCCTCTGAATGAGGACATGGAATTTGTTTGAACTGACATTACACTACACTAATTTAAGGCTGTCTTATGGTTATAAAACATGTCTGATGGCCGTAATGATGTCAGAAAGACAGACGTGTGTGTGTGTGTCAGCGTCTTCACTCGCCCAAAATCTGCCAAGTCACAGATGCGGTTGTTTCTTGTCATATGTTGTTATTGGTTGGATTGGCAGGGAGTTCTGTTGGTGCCATGAAAATGGAAACAGCTGTATTACTTTTTATTTATGTATTTATCTATTTGGCTGAAGGGTTTGAAGAGAGACTGAACAGGTGAGGAAATCTCACCTGAACAACTTAAAAGATCCACTTTGATGTGGTGGAGTCATTTTGCAGGTTGTAACATAAAAAGCAGAAGTGACACGGCCCGGGCGTGAGGTGTTAGGTTCAGCAGAGGACACTGAGCAGTCTGATGTGTTATACATGTAAACTAGACCTTTGTATATACAGTCGTCCCTCGCTATAACGCGGTTCACCTTTTGCGGCCTCGCATTTTCGCGGATTTTCTTTAATGCAATTTTGCATGTTTTTTTTTTTTTTTTTTTACAGCACATTGTGTTCTGCGTCCTGATTGGCTAAGGGACTGTAGACCATTGTTAATCAGTCTCCTCCGTGCCGTGTCTCCTGTGCAGTACAGAATGCGTTCATTCTATAATACTGGACTTATTTTTCTACGAAGGTTTGAACTTTGAGAGTTTAAACAAGAGAGAAAAGTGAGAAAATGTTAATGCCTGTCTGAGAAAAGTGTATAAAGTGTGTAGTGAGGGGTTTTACAGCCTTAAAACATCTAGAATAATTGTAAAAAATAAAGCTGACTACTTCGCGGATTTCGCCTATTGCGGGTTATTTTTAGAACGTAACTCCCGCGATAAATGAGGGACCACAGTATTCCTTATTCTCACTGAGGTTTTTTGTGATATTCTTAAAGCTTCTCCCTCGATGTTAGCTCGGTGCGCTGTCACAGGAGCTCCATCAGATGGCGCCACTTGCACACAGTGACGTCAGGTGAACCATAAACCCTGTAAAGCCCAGCTGTGTGTTCATCATGAGGTGTTGCTCAGCCAGCAGGCTTCATAACATCACACCTTCCTGCTCACCTGCTGCTTTTCCATCTGGCTCCATGTGAACGCTCACTGGCTCCGCCCACTTTCTGTGAAGTGAACCAATGAGATTATTCCTGCCTTCAAAGCAGCTCCGCCCCAGAAAAAAATGTTCGTAGAGGTAAAACTCTAAAATGCATTAGTTAAAAAAATTCACTTTATGTGTTCTGTGGTCAGGCAAACATCACCTCCTCTTTTGGGTTATTGGGAGTGCTTTTTTGTGTGTGTGTGTGTGTGTGTGTGTGTGTGTGAGACAGTTCAAAGTAGAGTGAGACAGGACAGTGGGAGGGAGACGGGGGATGACATGAACCTGAATCCAGGACACTGTCTAATGCATGAATATTTCTTATTTCATGTTTTGTTTTCCCGTCCCTTCCTCTCCTCCACACTGATTAAACAGCTCTCGTCTGTTTCAATCCTGAAAACATTTTGTAGACATTTTTTTTTATAGATAACATGTCAAGTTAAGGACAAGGATCAGCTGTATTAAAGAGAACAACACTTCAGCCACGAGCGGAAATCATCATTTAACCAAAAGGGAAAGGAAAACTGGTGAAAATAAGCATCTCCAGCAAATACATCAATGATAACCTAATTAAGAAAAATATAAAATATACAAAATAGCAAACACGTCACAATCAGCAGTCAGTAAACGCCCCGTGCACATTATAATAAAGCGTTAGCACAGCAGGGTCAGATAAAAGTCAGTGTATAAAAAAAGACGCGGGTCATGTTATCTCTCGCTGTTTCGGTGTTGCAGGTGGGAAGAGAAGCAGCCGAGTTGCGTCGAGGCGCCTCCTGTTTCTGTAAACACACCAAGGGTTGGGTTCTCCCAGAATGCCCCAGCACGCCCCCGGGGTGTTCATGTCTTTACATAAGCGTCTGAACACAGGAGCCGGCCGGGGAAGACGGCGGTTTCCTGGTCCACCCGACACCTGCGACAAGATGGCTGAAAGTGCTCGCGGCGGATCTTCTTCTTCTGCAGGTGAAATGAAGTCACCTGAGAGCGGCGCTGAACTCGCCGTGACCCCCTCGTCCCGTCTCTCGCTGCCTCATTAATTATCCCCCGTCCCAATCACAGAGGATAGTGACACCGGGACGCCGGCCGGAGTCCAGCTGCTGGAGCGCCCGCAAAAAAGTTCAGACGTCGCCCGGCCAGAGAAACAGCGACAGGCCGCAGCTACTGAGGGTTTTCAGCATCGAATCAAGGAATCAAGGAAGTTTATTTGTCATTATACAACAGGTTGTATAGTGAAATTAAGTTTAAGTTACATCCCGTCCAAGAAACAGAAAAAAGACATGAGAAATACAGGGTTACAGGATCGGGAGAACTTCGGGTCAGCCAGCAGGCGCAGCGCCCCTTACGTTAGATGAGAAAGGGGCGATTCACCTTTTTAATCGATCAGTGAGTCAGTTTGTGTAGAAAGAGTGAAAAACAAAGCCGAAGTCTGACGGGAAGTGATCAGAGCCCAGAGTTTTGTCTTCAAATGTCTTCCTCAGTCTGACCGGCAGCCAAAAAAAACCCAAAATATTGATTTCATGAAGAACGAACGGAGGAAAGGAAGACGGCCTGAGCATCTTAGTGAGGCTGGAGTCTGAAGAAATGATTAAGACCATTCATCTGTTATCTAAATTATAATCGATTAATTTTCTGTCGACTAATGAATTAACCAGTCATTTCAGCACTAAAGTACATTTTGACAGGATTTCTATGGGACTGCACAAATGTCTAAAAAATATAATATTCCAATGTAACGTTGTAGTGATGCCTATAAAACCACAGACACACAAGCTCCTAGACAAATATTACAGCATTATTATAGAAATGGGACAGTGACATCATACTCATTACCAAAAGTACAATAATGTCAATGCAAACTAACATGGACTGTCAACACTTAAAGGAATATTATAACATTTTGGGTAAAACCCTTTGTCCAACTTCCGCAGACTGAGACCAGATGTTGGACACCATCTCCACCTCTGGACGTCCAGTGGTTCAGTTCCTATGGGTAGCATTTCCTGTTAGCTTAGCATAAAGACTTGAAGTCTATGGGAGTTGTTAGCCTGGCTCTGTCAAAGTGAAAACATAAACCTCACAGCAGCTCTGAAGCTGTCTGATTTGCACAGCGGATCATGTGGATTTGAAATACACAGCTTCAGAGCTGCTGTGAGGTTTAGTTTTTCACTTTGACAGAGCCAGGCTAACAAGTTCCATAGACTTTAAGTCTTTATGCTAAGCTAACAGGAAATGCTACACATACAAGATGAACCACTGGACGTCCAGAGGTGGAGATGGTGTCCAACATCTGGTCTCAGTCTGGGGAAGTCAGGAAAAACAGTATATTGCTCAAAAGGTTCTTTTAAGTTGTAACTAGTTAATTTATGAATTTTGTACAGGATAACATCATCCGGCTGTTTTGTCCCAGTCTCAGATAGATAGATAGATAGATAGACAGATAGATACTTTATTCATCCCGAAGGAAATTCACAGTTTTCAGCAGTATCCACAGATTACAAGATTAAATTAAAAAAAAAAAAAAAGAATAAAAGATGAGACTAGAGATCTAAGTACCCAATGTGCAAAAAATGTGCAAAAAACCATGTGCATAGATGTATACAATGTGCATAGATGTGGGCAATGTGCAAATTTACAGTATAACATTGCTCTGACACCACTGATGTAAACAAAAATTATTTATTGTTTGTGTTATTTCTCTGTATTTGAGGGTGCTGCGTGGGCGTGGTGCGTTCAGGTTTAACCTTGTAAGGGAAATGACGGCGTCTGGCCTTTCTCTCTCTTTCCTCCCAGAAAAGCTGAGAACATAAAGCTGATACACGAGCCGCACTTTGTTCCTTCATAAGTCAGCCTCCTTTTGAAGCCTCCGGCCGAGGAATGAGGCCGACGCTCCCTCTGTTTACGTCCAGGACTCTGCGCGAAAATCCATATTTCTCGTAATTGCGTTTATGTCGTTTTAGCCATTACGCCCCGGATTATTTAGAGAGCCAGAGAGACATTTTAGAAGCTGGCTCGCCGCGGCTTTCATGTCGGCCCGTGTGAAAATAAATCTGGAGAGTTGCTGAGGTCCAAATCACAAACAGATGAGCAGGTTCCATGAGAAGCGCCGGGTTCGGAGGTCCATGTGTGCAGCGGGGCGGGGCGGGGGGGAGGGGGGCGGGGGGGATATAAATGGGACTTTTAATTGGCAGTGACGGGCACAACTGGCCACATTCTCCTCCAGCTCAATTAGGAGCATTCAGGCAGCTCTGACACTTTATCTGGAGGAGGGAGGCTCACGGACGGCCATGAGGAAAACAGCAAACTGCACACACACACACACACACACACACTCACACACACACACACACACAGAATCACAGCTGATGACTGTGTGGCCGTCCCTTCTCCTGCCTCCGTCATGAAAGAGTGAAGGACATTTATCGTTTAGTGATTCTTCTTCCTGATGAGAGAGAGAGAGAGAGAGTGGAAGCTTGTGCCTCGGCAGTTCGGTTCATTTCTTTGCCAACACAAGCAGCCGAACGGAGCTTTGGCCTGTAAAGTTTGTGCAGAAAACCTGGAAAAGTCGGATATTAACGGCCAAACTTGCTGATTAATCAAAAGTCCAAAGTGGTGGTTGATTCTTCTGGTTGTCAAACTGGGGTCTGTGGACCGGCAGGGGTCCCTGGGAGAGCTGCAGCAAAAGCAGATTAAATTTCACTTTGAGGACATTTTACAGAAGTTAGAATGACAAGGACATTTATAATGACGGCCTTTTGGATGGTAATTTATCGAGGTGGAAGTAACTAATTACATTTATTCATGTTACTGTAACTGAGTAGCTTTTTTGTGTAAAAGTCAGTAATTTGACTTTTTTTTTTTTTTTGCTTGAGTTTTGTCCTTCACTACATTTTAAATCAGATCCATTACAGAGAACACATGATCAATGACTGTGTGATCTTTCACAATAAAAGTTCAGTCAGCAAAGGTAAGAGGAGGAACCTGCTTCTACTTTGCTGGTTCTACTTTTTTGTCATTTTCCACATTTCACAATAAAAGCTGCACAATGAAAAACTGCAGCGAGGACGATTTAGACTTGATCCCAATTTCTGACGACAAAAATCCTCTCAGATGGGGGTCTGTTGGTCCTTGTTTACCAGTGTGGTCGCTGTGATCTCACATCACACTAAAAAAACAACAAACAAAACAAAAAAAAAAAAAAAAAAAAAAAAAAAAACAGAAACAAAAAAAAAAACGGTGACCCAGAGGGAAAACTAAATATAAAAAGTGGTTTATCAAACTTATATTTACATTTTTTTTATTGAACTTATAATAGTATAGACTACTTATTTTAGGAATTATGCTTAACTGATATTTTTTACATTAACGTTTTTGAGGTTTTAGGTTTTCAGTTCCAGTACAAAATTGCTGACCTGAGTGAAATTAGTAGAGCCGCCACAGATAAGAGTCAAAAATAACAAAACAAAAACAAAAGCAAAAATTGGCTGTGGAAAGCAAAATGTTTCCCCGGGGACTATTTTCCCCGGCGGAGGAGGAGGAGGGGGCGTTTCCAGGCCAGTCGCCAGAATGAAATGTTGCTGTTTTACGTTTCTGCAAACCGACCAATGCGGTGAAATTTTGACATTTCTGAACCAATAATTTGCTTCATATCAACATTTAGACTTACAGCTGTTGTGGAGGAGCTGCGTCGACGTCATGTGAACTTTGTGTATCCATGAACGCTAGTTAACATTAACTTATTAACTATTTTAGCTATGTTCATTTGCTTCGTTAGCCACCAAACTGCTCGGTTAAGGTTAGGAAAAGGGACGTCATCGTGGTTAAGGTTAGGAAACGTCAAGTGACTTTTTGGCGAACGTGAGCCAAAAGTCACTTGACACAGGACTCAAACGCCGGTCTGCAGAAGCAACATCATGTACATCCTCCCCCCGCCCGCCTCCTGACACGGTGTTTTTCACTCGTTTCACAAAACCTGAAAACATGACACTTCATCGTATCCTTGGTTTGCAGAAATGTAGATTTCCAACATTTTTTTCCTGGCGACTGAGCTGCCGTTTCACCACCCCAACTTCAAAAAGTCCTGGAAAGCCAACAGTGCTGCTGCTTTTAGGAAAACTCATGTGGAGGACTTTATTCCGCTGATGGAAAACTGGAGTGAAGAAAGTGTGAAGGCTCTGAAAGTTCATGTTCAAACGATCTGGCAGCTCTGAAATCCCACCGCTCGCTTTGGGAGGAGATCAGCAGGAACATTCTGGAGAGAAAACTCTGAACCTGCGGAGGAACTGGGACGGGACGGTCCTTTAAATCTGATTAAAGTTGGAGTCAGATCGCCCCGTCTGATTCCCCTCTGAGGGATCACGATCTTGTGTTTCTGTTTTATAAAAGCCAGTCTTCAGATTTCGTGTGTGTGTGTGTGTGTGTGTGTGTGTTTGCCTCAGTGGTGTCGGAGCAGGATCTCAGCAGGCGGTGTGTGTTGTGGTTAGTTATCAGCGTCGTGCTTTTAAACAGTCAGTTAACCTTTTAAACGGCTTGTTGATGAGGGCACCGCCATGTTGGAGAGCGCCGCCCCCGCCGGGACAGAGACGCACCGCCAAGCCTCACCGCACGCTCAAACACAACCTCAGCACTTTCAGACTTCCTGCACGTTATGCTGAATTATTCAAACAACTGTCAAAGCTCTTATTTGGGATTTATTCTCAGGATCTTTACGTTCTCAGTTTTATCAAGGTGAAAATGTTTTAACTCAGTTTCCACCGACCTGCTGGAGTTTCTCTCAGATGAAGGAAGAGTCACGGAAACATGAATTTTCATATTTCTGCAGGAGGCAGCTCACTGCACATGAGGAGCTGGAAGTGTGTGTGTGTGTGTGTGTGTGTTACTGGGAGGGGTTAACAGTGAACAGTACAGGTTCTCAGTTATTTTCGCAGGTTATGTTACACTGACACCTAGTGGTGGAATCAGAGCAGTGCATCTCTGCTCTCATTAAAGTTCCACTTTATTTACAGCGTTTAAAGGACCGTCCCATTTATTTTGCATGTTCAGTTTAATATCTCCAAAATGTTTCTGCTGATCTCCTCCCAGAGCGAGCAGTGGGGTTTCAGAGCTGCCACATCACTCCTCCTCCCTTTCCTCCAGCCGCTGGTTTCCATTCATTCCACTACGATATGAACATGAACTTTCAGAGCCTTCACACTTTCTTCACTCCAGTTTTCCATCAGCGGAATCAAGTCCTCCACATGAGTTTTCCTAAAAGCAGCAGCACTGTTGGCTTTTCAGGACTTTTTCACACTGAAACGCTCCCTCCTCCTCCTCCTCCTCCGCCAGGGAAAATAGTCCCCGGGGAAACGTTTTGCTTTCCACAGCCAATTATCAGCTGTGTGCTTTCTGGATGTTGAGGACTTTGTTACAAGGCGGCTGCTTCAACCAGAAACTCACATTTTGATTATAAGTTGTGAAATCTTTAGCTTCTCTGTATGATTTGATTAATGGTGTGTTGACATGGAAAATGTGGAGAAAGTGTAGTGAACGGGCTTTTGAATGCAGAAGTTTCTTGTTTGTGTTTCAGCTTAAAAGTCACAAAATATGTTTCAGTATCAGTGAAAGGGGCTCAAAACAACAAAACCTTTGAATGCTAGCTCAAATTTAACTTGGCTTTCTAAAAAACGGTTCAAAAGTACTAATTTCTCAGTCAAAAGTGGCTCCTTCACACTAAACACCGAGATACTTAAAAAAAAAAACGACCAAGAACACGGGCAGACAGGATGGTTCATGTTCAATAAACAGTCAAACTGTTTGGTTCAATGGTTCAGTTATGGGTCAATAAACAGTCCACAACTAATCCAGAATGTCTAAATGATGCTTCAAGAGTCTCTTCAGCAGGAGCAGATGAGAAGGTAGAGCTCCTGCAGGAACTAAAAACTTCTACATCAGACTAATCAGTGAAGAAAATGAAACCTGTTCAGGAGGGAAGACGCTCCGTTTGCTCTGGTCTTAATGAAAAATTTAGGGTTTGAATTTCCTAGGGGTTTCCTCGAATATTCAGAAGCCAAACAAACATCTGATGTCACACTAACGTAAGCTGTTGAGTCAATGTGGTGTTTACCCACAGTGTCCACCTCAGAGACATGCCATCAAAGCTTCAGCTGTTTTATGAGTCCAATTATTAAGGCCAATCATGGGACTTATGAACTTCAGTGTCACAAAAATTGTTCGGCCGCTTTCACCTCTACACTCCGTGTGCTGTTTGTTTGCTGCAGCCACGGCCGATGTCTTCTATGTCCGGGTTTATTTCCAGTTTCCCTCGTCTCTTCCCGCCTTGCAGCTTGTCTGCTGCTTCAGGCTGGAAGTTGCCATCCTCCTCGTTTGGTGTGAAGAGTCATTAAACACACCGATGTCAAACTGGAGCGTTCACAGATTCAACAGCAGGTCCGTTTGGTTCATGTTCAGTTTTTTTTTCCCTACCACACAGCCATGTTAGCAGAGTGGAGCTGCAAATGAAGTGCAGCGCCAAGTTCAACCCTCTGAAACATGAGCAAACTCACCTGATTTCCTTCAAAATACATTAAACAAATATAAAACTAAATTATTAGAATACTAGGATGAAATTACCCAAAAACATTTGAAGAAGAGAATTACCATGATATTGCAAAAAAAAAAAAAAAAAGAAACTGAAAAATTAATTGCTAAATAAATAAATAGTAAAAATAACAAGAAAATTTGAGGAAAATAAGCAAAAAAAAAAAAAAGTGGAAAAAATACAAGAAAATGAGCAGAGAATTAGTTTTTTAAAAAAATTATTACAAGAAAAAATTTAGAAAAAAGTAAAATTGTGTATGAAAAAAAAAAAACATGTTAAAAAAAAGTTAGAATATGGCCAAAAAAAAAAAAAAATACTGGAAAATTATATTCACAAATATTGAAATTTTATGTTTAAAATTAAATTACATAAGACACATATGATAAACGAAGTGAATTTAGTTGAGAGGGTTAAATAAATCCTTTCAAAATAAAAGCCCACCCATGGCTCCTGGGTCTCAGAGAGTCAAAAGGAAAAGACGGACCTGGGCTTAAACAGAACAACACCGGTCACACCAGGGTTAACAACTTTGAAATAGTTTATTCCTCAATTTCCATGTATGAAGTTTCAATGGTTCCCACAGCAGTGTGATGCAGCATGCAGAGACGGAAATAAAAACCGCTAAGACGGGAATAAAAACCTATAAGACTGAATCCATGTCGCCTCCGCTCAGGCAAACCCACCTTCAACATCCCTTTCACCCAGAAGAAGACATTTTAGCACTGACCTAAAATAAAACTAAGCAGAAAGCATTGACACCAAGTGTTTATAACAAATATTGGTACAAAAAAAAAATTCAACTTGAAAGAAACAGAGCATGTGGCAGTCGAAGCGTCGCTGGACTTAAGCCGACATACAGAGCCAGAAGACTGCAGCTGGTACAGTTCTGTGTGGTGGACGAATTTCTGAGTCATTCCCATGTTTACCCTTTGTTTTTTTTTTGTTTTTGGCAACATCAACGAATATGTCTTTTTCATCATGTCATTGTATATATATTATTAACATTACTAATCACATGTAAACACAACACAGTCTCACAAAATTTCATGAAATGACCACCAACTCTGAAACGCAGATTCCCTGCTGTCGACACAAGGCGAAGGTCATTTTCACTTGTTTTTCATGTGAAAAAAGATCAGCTGATGATTAGTTTTAGCATCATAAAACAACTTTGAATACGTTTAGGTTAAAGTTTATGAAATGAACAATGACTTACACCTTGTTGGCTGGTTTCCTTCTCAAAATATAAATCTAATTTAGCAGTAAACACAAAAAAATATATTTCTTATAGCACCCCCCATTCATTTTACTTCCTGGAAATCAAGCGGTTACGTTGTGGTGTAAATAAAACGTTCTTTAGGGCGGGAAAAGGCGTTACTGTCCCATGTTGTGCACAGAGAGCACCACTTGTGTTTGAAGGCGTCGTCTTTAATTTCACAAAATTTTGTGAGACCAGGCTGGTAAACAAGAGGAGTGTTAAAAAAATAAAAACAAAGAAAGAACAACAAAATAAAGGTATAAATGTACAAACAACCGGGGTGAGGAGAAAACAAAAAACCCTCTGTATCATGCAAACACAAGACTTCAGGTTCGGGTAGAAGAAACCCTCAGCACAGCGATCGCCTGCACTCAACAGTCAGGAACACAACGTCATCGTCGGCATAATCGATTACACCAGTTCCCGAGGTATGAGGGCCTTTTTTCTGTCAAGCTCCCCGTCTGTGTAAAAATCAGCAAAACTAACAAATTGTCTGATCTGTAATTAACACCTAAATATCCCCAGCTGTTTGTTTCTTTGCTGGAAAAACTCTTGGACGGAGATTTTTCACCTCAGCGACCTCGAGGGTCATTTGTGTTTCCCATTTTTGACGCTGACAGGGCTCCTACACAGCTTCAGTCTCAAAATGACAAAACCCTGATCTGTTTTTAAAAGTCGGTGCACAAAATGACAAAATAACCTCCGCAGACAGCCGTCTTGTTCGTGCTATAATCTTGTCATATCGATCTTAAGACGGTTATTCTCCACAGTGGTCGAATCACAGGAGATGGACGACATTTTTCCAAACTTTTTATGGGATTTCCAAACTTATTTCCAAGATCAGGAAATAACCAAACTCTCTCTCTACGAATTTCCAGATGTGTGTAAGAGCCCTGCTGGAAAGATTCGCCTGTAACGCCCCTCAACGCTGTCTGCACTTTCTAATACAAGCGCACTTGTAAATGATGACATGGAAAAAAGTTTGCCTCTCTGGATTTTAACCATCAACATTTCCTTTACATATACAGAAGAGAAAAAAAAAGAAACCATCTACCAGTTTTTCTTGGCTGATGGCAAAGAAACGCCAACAGCGACAACACCAAACGTCAAAAAGCTCAGGTGGATGGCTGGATCACGGTTGGTTTCATGCGCTTTCGTTTGGTGACGTGACGCTAAATGACATCCAAAATAAAAGACTTTCCATTCGAAGTAAACCATGAACGTGTGAGTGTGTGTGTGTGTGTGTGTGAGCATGCAGGAGTTCACTAGATTCAGTAAAGCGCTGTCTCAGAAAGCGACACGATAGCAGCCTAAGTCCCTGACAGTAAAAAAACATGTATAGTGCACAATCCCCCCCTCCTCGCATGATTTTTCCCAAAAAGTTTGTCAAACATGATGTGAGTTGTTTTGTTTTCATTGAGCTGAAGGAAAACAATGCAATACTCCCGGATATTAAATGTGTTTGAGTAATGAGGTTAGCACCCCGAAAAAAATGCTTTCCTCTCAGATTGACCAGCAGAATCATTATCCTGTGTGTGTGTGTGTGTGTGTGTGTGTGGTGGTGTGTTATCATTATGTTCTGGTTGGCACTTCATGCTCTATTCGTGGTGTGCTGAAGTCAAGTACATCAAGTTACATCACAGCTAACTACACACGTCCCTAAGATATAATTTCTTATACCAAAATAAATATAAAAAACCCAAATACCTTGAAATCCGACAAATTAATACACATACACACACACAAACACACGCACAAACACGCACACAAACACACACACACACACACGCACTACCCTTCCGCCTTCCCTCCACCAAACTGTAATGCTCGCTCCACGTTAAAAAGCTGTCCGTCAGCTTTTAAAGTGCTACGCCGGGTTATTGAGAGTTCCTGTTCAATAACACTTGTTAAGGTTTGGCTTCAGAAGGTTCAGGACGAGACGGGACGGGACAGGACGGGACGGGACGGGACGGGACGGGACGGGACGGGACGGGACGGGACGGGACGGGGGGGCAGAGTGGGGAGGTGGATGAGGGGAGGGGGCGGCTTTTTCACAGAGAAAATACTTCCGTTGAAAACAGACAGAGCGTTTTGCTGGACGACGTCTTTGAGCGGATCCTCAGTAAAATGGAGACGAAGAGCGAGGAGGTGTCACACGTCCACCACCATCTTTTTGTGAATGTCTAATCCCCCGACGACCTGCAGCAGGAAAACACACACTGCTTTAGCTCCTCACGCTCACACAACCTGTCAAAGACCCCATGAAATGGACTCTAACATTGTTGAATTGACGTATTTCCTGTTGAGACAGGAAGTTTGGACCATTCTCAAGCACAAACCAACAGAAACAGACTTTTATTTTGAAGGGACAGGTGGATGACAGAGGATGTCTCAAGATTTGTGAGGGTTTTATTGGTTGAAATTTTAATTTGAAGCCACTAGAGCAGGATGATGTCACTGTTTAAGATGCTCTGTTTGACAGGAAGTCGACGTCATGTGAGGTCATTTCATGGGGACTTGAAATATTACCTTTTCAAAGTTACTTGAAAGAAGTTACTAGTAGTAATCTACAAGCTTGCCACTTTTACTTGAGTTCATTTTGCTTTGTTTTAGTTTGATTTTATTTTTTCGTTTGTTTTGTGAAAACTGAAAGCGATTATGTTTAAAATAAAAATGAAGCTGAGTTCCTGAAACTCACCGCGCAGAACTCTTCGAAGGATATCCTGCCGTCGCCGTCCTTGTCTGCATTGATGATGGTTTTGTCGACGATTTGCTGAAGCTGCGTGTCCTTCAGGTTGTTGCCGACCATCATCTTGAGGACCTGAAAGAGCTCGCCGTTGGATATGTAGCCGTCTTTGTCCATGTCGTAGATCCTGAAGGCGACTGAGGTCAATGAGAACACGGCGTCATTGTTTGTTTGATTTACATCAGCTGCGGTTACAAGGACGATATCTCTTCAACCTGACTGAAATCCTCTCCCATTGAACAGATTATCAAAGCCATCTGAACCCCATTGAAAATTCTTTCTGATTGGGTCTGATTGAGGTGGTTAAATAAGGCATTTTTTCCCTGATAGGGCTGTTATTCAGATTATCAGTGTAACATTAGAGTCCATGTAAACACAGCTACTGTTAAGAATATATTTTATTTTGGAAGCTGTTGGAGAGATAAAAACAAATCCAGTGTTGTGGATTAGCAGAGCAGCTAATGAGGAGATTTCACCACCATGTGGGTTCATATCACACAACACACACTAAATTTTGTTCAGTTTTGCTTTAACATAGTGGAGATATGTCAGACTGTAACTTTGTTTTGCTTTTTCTTACGTTACTCTAAACCTGTTAAAACCTCACTGCAGCTTTTCATAACTTCATGTCAGCGAGGTCAATAAGAAAAACAGCCACGCTTCCCTTCATTCCTTAAAAACTTTCTGCAGAGGTATTTTTCATCTCCAGTAACAGCAGAGCATCGTGGCATTTAATAAACTCTGTGCACAACTTTGACAATGTTAGTAATGACCCAAAAAAAAAAGCCATTTTAGATTTTGGAGAGAAAAGCGGTGATAATTGTGTCTGAGACTTACAGCGCAGCTTCTGCTCCTTGTCTCCTTTGACACTGAACTGGGAGACTCCTTCAATGAACTCTGCAAGAGGAGAGGAAAAACGACATTTAAAACCGCAGCAGAGATAGAAAACAGACTGGTACAAATTAATGTGGTCTGCCTCAGGAAAATGACTGAAGCCTCAACAATCACAACAACAAAAAATTGCATTTTAATTGCAAGACAAGCCAGACCTCCAGAGTCATGGAGATGGAGCTTCTGCCTACTGACGAAGCAATAAATGCATCTCTTCAGACTGCTGCAATTTAACTTTGCAGTCTGTTATTTATGTGGCAGTTGGGTCAAGATTAATGAATGATCTTTGCTGAAGACATATTTGTGCATTTTCCAGACAACAGACAAGTGGTAGAGATGGAAAAGAGGCCGACAGCATCCCTAAATGATTTTGCAGATACATTTTCTGATTGCTGAATGCTAACGGGTCATTTAGGGACTGATGGGACACTTGTAAAAACTTTGAGACCAGTTATCTGGTGGAGGAAACCACCCAGTTTGCATTCACTTTCACACTTCCAAAGGTGGGGAACTGAGGTCCTACCTTTGAAGTCGACCTCCCCATTTCCGTCGGTGTCGAATATGTCGATGACCCGCTGCACGAGGGGATTCTGCTGGAGCTCTGGTAAGGACATGAATTCCTCCACGCTCAGGGAGCCGGAGTTATCTAGGTCGAGTTTCTTAAACCTCTTTCCTAGCCTCTTAATCTCATCAGCATCAACTGGAACAGGAAAGAGAGAGAGAGAGATAGAGAGATAAAAAGAAAGACAGATTTAAGTGAGTTAAAACAAACTCAATCATCGGTCCAAGTTTGTCCTAAACACTTGGCTCCTCTGTTTGGACGGAGTTTGAGATCCAGCTCCACCGCAGGAAGTGAGGACACATGAAAGTGAGTGCCCACAATCCCTGCCATCCATTTCCACGTGCCATGTCCTGCCTCTGCACTGCCTTCACAGATCGGTTCCCACTTGAGAACACACCAAACTCACCGTACTTCTTGTAGGTGCTGGCCATGTCTGCACGGAGCTGCCAGTTCCTGTTGCAGCAGTGGACGTGGACGTTGCGCTGCTGGACCTGCTGGTGCGCGGCTCTAAGCCCTAACCCCCGGGTCATGTGACACCTCTCTCAGCACTAATCACTGCTGATAAACATTCAGCAGGACACACGAGGGGCAGGACACACCAAGCCTTACTTCACTGTTACACTAGTCTGAGTCACTTTTACACAATTATTCCCTGGTTGTGCATCAAACTTTGACTCATTATGGACTTTCCAAATGATGATGCAAACCCTATTCTTGCTTTTCATTGGATGGTTCTACTTTTGAGCACCAATATGACTAAGTTGCATGGTAATGAAGTTGCATTTATAGTTGCACCTTGTAAAGCCAGCCTTTCATTTTATGTGGGTAGTGTACCCCTATCTTCTGAAATGACTGTAAATGTTTTGGACACATTCATTTTTCACCTACAGCTTTACAACTTCAGATTTCCCCATTAAATATTTAAAGGCAGAATAATTAGAATTTTCCTAAAGAACAATGTATAGACTCATACAAAATTAATTCCTGTCCATCATGACTTGTGAGCCACCCTGCCCTCTGCCTAGATTTTCTTGTTTTGCTGAGCTCAGGACTCTTCTGGGTATCAGGCTTTGGGAAGCAGGTGTGTAGCTCCCGTCCAATCACAGCGCAGCGCAGTGCCAGATTGAGACCACCACATCCAATAGGAAGCTAAGAAAATCGCAGATCTGCACTGCGGAAAAAAGGTAAGCGCCAAGCAGACAGTTCATTCCACAATAAGAGTGAATCTGAGGTTGGCTTTCACCTGCTGGAGAGCACTGAGGGAGAGGAGGAGGATGAAGAGTGACGCGGAGTTGACCTGTTTTCTGTTGGACAGCAAAGTGCCGACAGGCCAAATTCTTGGCTGGACGGTGACATCACATTTTGGTTGTTTCCTTCCATCGCCATCCTCAGAAACAAAAACTGGCTGCCGGTGGTTAGCTTAGCCAGCAAGGAGGGGCCAACTTTGAATGCTGTGTTTACAGACCACAGCGACAAATCCGACTCATTCTGCCTGTAACAGTAAAAATGGCCTCAACAACATAACTAGTAAAGTAGAAAAAAAGCAATGTGGCATCATTCCCCAGCACTGATCAAGTTCCAGGAGCCGCATTATTCCATTGAAATTCATGGCGTTTAAATGTTTCTCTGAAGTGATGTGTCGGTCTGAGCAGATAATGATCCGTTTTCTTACGATAATGATGATTGGCTCCAAGTGTTTTTTGCAACAACCAGTAAGCTTCCATTTCATTTCTGCTGGCTGTCTCTCCATCTCCTCCACTGCAACCTCTGGTTCCTCAATGTCCAAAGAATTCCTTTGTCCAACTGTCATTGCCATTGGTTCTCAATGGGACTGAACTTGTGTTGTATGTGTTCAAGGTCACTGTCCTGCTGGAAGGCCCGTGACTTTTGACTGAAGCCCAGTTTTCTGATACGAATTACAACAGTGACGCAAACTCCTATGAAAATCCTATAATTTCATGATGCTCTTAAGGTATTCAAGGCACCTTGTAGCCAACCAGAGGCAGTACAGCAGCCCCACCGCATTATGGACTGTCTACCATATTAACGGGAAACAGGATGTTCATTTCTTTTGAAGCTTCATTTCTGGGCTGCATTTCCAAAGAGTTTTACTTTGCTTTCATCGGTCCAGAGAACATTTTCCCACAGGGATTTTGGTTTCCCAAGGTGGGTCTTGGCAAAGATCTGTTGGGCTCTTAAGTGTTTCTCCCTCAGCAGGAAGTTTTCCTTAAAGCCCCTCAAGGTTCAGAGTCCAGCGAACGCTACAGGCCGAGGCCATAACTCCGGACTTCTCTTTGCCTGTCTTGAGATCTTTGGAGGCCATGCAAGGTGTTTTTGTCCCCTAGTACCTCTCATCAATACTTCTGTCACAGGTGAGTTGAACCTGGCAAACCAGGGCATGGTTTGAAGAGATTTTTTTTTTAAGATTTTTTTTTCATTATCCTCGCTTAATAAAATGCTGATCTAAATCAAACAGATCAATGTTCGAAGAGCAAAAGGTGATTCAATTTCTAATTATCTTGCTGGATATTGTACTTTATACACATGAACTGCAACAGTACCCATATCCTTGGGAAGAATGTATGAACAAAGGCTGATTCAAGCAATGTGACCGATTACATGGGAGTCTGACTGGATTAGGGTGTTTTGCTTTCCCAGGAATTATTTTACATTGTTTTCTAAAAATTCCAGTCCATTTTTTTTTTTGCACTGATGTATGTCAAATATATTGCTGCTGTGCTACAAATATATTTTTCTATTTGTTGGTGGTTGTACAGAGCTGTGAAAAAAGACTTTCCCCCCTGGGGACAATACAGTCTAACTACCTGACGGTACTTTGGTTTCTATTAATAGCTTAGTGGTAAAGGCTCATAATAACAATGTTCAAAGAGATGACACCCCTTCAGGCAGCTGATCTTGTATGGACTGTCTGCCAAATGGTTGAAATACAACATAATTGCGATTTCACAATGAAAACGCTTCAAAAAAACTGGTTTTAAATGGCTTAATAAGATGCAGATTTGTTTCAAGTCAGCTGGCAGCCATGGAATACACTTGTTTTCTGCAGACAGAATGCCATCTAATATGCCGTTAAAAGTTGAGTTTGAAATGCAACATGCTTTCCATGCAGGCCTTTACAAACCAAATTTGGGCTGAGACAAGGAATTGTATTTTGTCATTTCACAGTTATTCATTACTTCATAAACTGCAGATATCGTGGAAACAAATGTAACTGCACTAAAAATACACCACCCAATGAACAGCAGCAGCTGTTGTAAATTTGCAGGCTTGCTTACATTTAACTAATCCATCATCAATCACAGAACAAAATGATCAATACCGTATTAAACAAAATAGGAAGAAATAGGAGGCAAGGAAGCTAAACAAAGTGCAACATACACAGGATGCACAGGATTATATGGATGGTATGGATTCTATTATCATGATGGGAGAGTTGATTAAAACACTGTAAAACCATGAATTTTAGAGCTTCACACACACAAAATATTGTGTTGGAGTGACATAACCTTCACATACTAGCCTGCCTGGTAACACCACCATTAGACCCTCAGTACATAAAGGTAAAAACTCTCAAGAATACAGTATATTTTCTTTATTCTACAGTTTCCTCTACCCCTGGACTCTTCCTTAGACCTGACAGGCCTCTTACATACATCACTCAGCACTCTGCTGCACCACATCAAAAGGCCTCCATGCAGGCCTCTGACTGGTGTTATGGCAGGAAACAACCACTAGATGGACCCCAACACAAAGGAGTGACAAGTGCTGAACTGAAACGCCAAGCACTCAAAACAGACGCATGTGGAGACACGAGTTTCAACCCATATTTTAACCCTCCTATTATCTTCAAATTCAAATCTTCACATTTTTTAAAATCAATTGTGGTCATTTTGACCCCAGGGATACAAACTCTCTGAAAATGATTTTAATAAAAATTGTTACCCAGGTTTATGTGTAAGGTACTTTATGTCTTGTTGATGACCTAAACAGCCCTTAAAATAAAACATAACCTTCCCCCTTATACATCAAAGTTCTTGTTGGAATCATGTTTTTTCCCTCTGAGTGTTGCAGTAACTATCAGTGGTTCTCACACCACTGAAGCTGTGGTTATGTTTGGCGAGTCCCCTGAAGCAGATGCAAGTTTTTGAAGACTAAATGGCATGTTATAGCTCCTCAGTGTCCAAAACAATTAAAACAAACATGTAAAATGTTGATATTTCTTATGTTTTCTGCAGCTAAAACAGCCTGAAGGTCGAATTGACCGCAATGAAACACCAGTGGGTACAAAATTTGTCCAGGACACTGAAAACATATCGCCATGTTAATTTTATGTTTACCCACTTTAAATTAGGAAAAGTCATTTAATATGAAGCCAAAGAACGATGTTAATTATATATAATTAACATCGTTCTTTGTTCTTTCTTTCATCGTTCTCTAAATATATATATTTAGAGATGTTTAACATTGAAGGGGGTCATCTGACCCCAAAGATAATAGGAGGGTTAAAAAGCAAGTTGATCAAGGACAGTCTTATTTCCAGCGATGACCTGGGGCAATTTTTTTGTTGTTGTTGTTGTGACCAGTGGGAGCCGCCCAATACAACGAGCGAGACTTTGTTTAGCAAGCACTGAACCCCAACAGCTGCAGTGGAGCTGTTTACTGGACAGACTGTAATGTAAGTTGTTGAGTCAGTGAAGAACGTTACAGCAGTCCACACGTTCTCAGACGACCCAGGATTCGATTCGTCAAACTTCTGGTCACAAGCTCCTGTTGTGATGGGGAGGAGAGCGTTGGCAGCTTGGTACTGCAGGGTGAGGCGTCGCTCAGTACAGAGATGTGAGATTCAACAGTTTTCCCCTGCCAGACCTGTGGTTTACCGCCAAACCACCAAACACTGACAACAAGCTAAAATCAATGTGTTACGCCAATCAGAGGACTTCAAAGCATCGGTTTAAATAACTGCATATTTAGTACATACTTAGCACTATTTTGATCAGGCACTTTAGGATAACACCATCTGAAGTCAATTTGGAGTATGACAACTTCTCAGAGATACCAGGTGAGCTTACAGGAGCGCATTACAGGGTGTGCAAAAACACCTTAATTTCCCTATCCAAAATCTGAACTGAGGAAACACCTGGGACAAACACAAAAAAACGCATGTAGTGGATAACAGATCTGTGATTTGATCTGCAGGTCATGGTAACAGCAAAGCTCTCACATGGGAGGTTACCAATCGTCAATAATCACTCAAATTATACCGCAGCACCCCACAGCCTGAATGCAGCAACATAATTGGACCAACATGGATATGATACTGGGTGGTAAACACAAAAGGTGCTGTCACCAGTCTATGATAAGTCCATAAGGACAGCTCAGACAGAGGGAGGAACAGAGATGTATTCTTAGCAACGAGGCCGAGCATCGCCCCTCCACCCACCAGCACTCATCCATCTTGCTCTTTTTGTCCTCGCTCTCTTCCACCGCAGACTGCCAACCCCCTCGGGAAACCCCTAGCAACGAGGAAACCCAGCTAATCCACAGAAGAGGAGGGGGTGGTGCTTCATCTGAAGGCTGCGGCTGGTGACAGGAGCACCTTTCATTAAGTGCCAAGCCACTAACTGTGCGATGTCTTCTATTCCAGGCTTTTATAACAGCAGATTACTGACCTTAATTTCCCCCAGAAAACAACCGTTTAGAGAGCAGCGCTAAACCTGAGATGCTCCAGTTAGAGCTACAGATACAGCGGGTCCAAAGATATGGACACACTTTCAAACCTGTTATTGTAACCAAATACGATGAGCAAGGCAGGATTATGGACCGGGCCAGCGCCTTGGGGCCTCGGACCATCATGTGCGGTGTGTGGCCCTCGACTTCAGAGGAAAGTTGAAAGCTATGCCCCCTCAGTGCGACCATGTGGCCCCTGTGTACTTTTAGCGTGAGCTAACCACTAGGGCCCTCCAGAAAATGGATTAATGGTTGAAACGTAGCAGTGATACAGCTGAAAACAAGGAGGACACTGATGGAGCTGGACTGCACCGCTGCATAGAGACATTTTATTTTTTCACTGGTCAGGGGGTACTTGGCTGAAAAAATATTTCAAAGGGGGTACATTATTGAAAAAAAATTGAGAACCACTGATGTAATGGATGATTTTGCGAGGCACAGGGCACGAATGACACCAATATAGGAAAGCTTGGGAGGGGGGGGTTGCTCCAAAAAACATGTACCCATGGCCTCATGTGACCATGATCCGACCCTGACTCTGAGTCAAGTGCCAAGTGGCCTTGTGTAATTTAATGGTTAGAGCAAGGCATTAACGCTGTTTTCCATTCCACTTCATTGGGTCACCCATGTCGAAAATATTTCTAGTCGCTGTACTGTGATCAAGGTATCTGCAGGTTAGTCAAATTCGAGGCTTTGTAAGGACTTTGTAGGAGTTTGATTCCGGCTGATGTACTGTAAGCCCCTTCGGTTGAAATTGCTCACCATGCCAAAAATTATATTACACTTAAGTTTAGGATCAGTCAAAAATTGGCCACTGATAACATGGGGCGCCCTGGTGGTTCACCTGGCAGAGTGTGTGCCACAAATCAAGGTTAAGTCCTTACCGCAGCGGCCCAGATTCAATTCCCAACCGAGCCCTTTGCTGCATGTCGCCCCCTCCCTCTCCACTGTCTCTCTCTGCTATCACCATCAAATAAAGCAGAAATGCCAAAAAACCTAAACTAAAAAGGAGAAAAACCGGCCATTCATAACTGAACGTGGCATCGAACACTGCAGTCCAGCAGGTGTCTAAGTCACTGACCCATAACAGCAACCAAACAGGATATCCACAGTACATCACACCACGCCACACAGCCCTTTGCAAAATTATCTTCCATTTGGAGCCACAACCACAAGAGTACATTAAGAGCTCCAGAGCCCACGCTGGACAAGGGGCAGATAATGTCGCCGTGCTGAGTTCCTGCTGCCATTTATGTGTTGGGGGGGAGGTGTCTGACTGGAGTGCCTGCTCTCTTTAATTTACAGCCTGGGAAACACAACACCTTCAGCATGTTGCCTGCTCAGAGTGCTGATCCCTCTGAACAGGGCAGCACCCGCTGAGGAACACCCACCCTCTGCAGTCGTCTCCACAGGGGGCTGA
The DNA here is from genome assembly GCF_902150065.1 of Myripristis murdjan. NCBI lineage: Eukaryota > Metazoa > Chordata > Actinopteri > Holocentriformes > Holocentridae > Myripristis > Myripristis murdjan. Next base: position 4,149,266 of record NC_043980.1, on the reverse strand, counting down.
GATCTGCTGTCAGCCTGGCTGGCCAATGTCTGACCTGCCATACAAGATTTAATTGGTTCTAAGCACCCAAAGTACCTTACAGTACCAAAGGTGCAGGGTCCAGATGGAGCGGCACCTGGAACCCTGTCAGTGTTGGTGCCTTGCTCTATCCACTGAGCAACACACTGTTATCACACAGTGAAATGTGTTTTTGGCCAGTGTGTCACTGGTGTGAGCTTTGGGTCCAGTGGTCCAGACAGAGCAGGGGTGTCAGGCTCATATTAGGTGTTGCGTCGCATTCGTTCAAATGAGACCTTCATGGGGGCCGGATTATTTTTTGCTAATGTCAATATGACCCGAGTTGACACCTGGATATTTTTGGCTACTTTCTGATTTATTATTTCAAATCAATCAATTTGAAGCCAACCAGTCAATGACAAATTGCATGTTGTGAGTTGGCTCATGAAAATAACACATAATATAGAATTACATTAAATACATAAAACACCTGCTCTTTCCATCTTTCTGGAAAAATTATACATTTGATATCGAAGTTTTTCTTATTTGATAACATGTTAAGCTAACACATCACAGCAGCAGTCAGTGCAGCAGCTTGTCTGCTGGGTTTTCCTTTACTTCTAGACAATGGATAGTTTGTAGCTCTATGTCTAATTAATTTACCATGATTTATCATTAATCTATCTATTTATCATAGAAGCCACTTGTTTTTCTTATTACACACAGTTGATAACTGGATGTAAACATTTCAATTAAATATTACATTTTGATTTAAAATTTTGTTTGTTTTGTTTGTTTGTTCCTGACCTGAAACTGACATCTTACTTTCTTCATTTGATGTATTTCCTGTTGAGGCAGGAAGTTTGGGCAGAGGAGGATCATTCACAAGCGCAAACCAACAGGATCCCAGTTTGGGAGAGAAACAACTTCATTTTGAAGGGATAAGGTGGATGAGAGAGGATGTTTAAATATTTGTGAAGGTTTTATCGGTTGAAATTTTAATTTGTAGCCACTAGTGCGGGATGATGTCACTGTTTAAGATGCTCTGTGTTACAGGAAGTCGAGGTCATGTGAGGTCATTTCATGGGAACTTGTGGGAATATGAAGTCCAGCTGTGTTTGGGAGGTTGCAGATTGTGCTGCTAACCATGATCCTACACAACGTCTGTAAGATCTGTAGCACACTCTTGATACTGATGGTTGTGGGGTGTGAGTAATCTAGGGGTGGACATGCACGCCATTGCATGGTGAGAAAAGAGTTCTAATAATTTCATGTAATTAGGTACTGTACGTACTTTTTAAGGCTTATTTTACATGTATTTTAAACCTGACTTTGTATGGTTATGGTCAGGATGACTGAGAACCTACACAGATGCCTTTTTCTGGGATTTTTTTTAATGCAGATAAGGAACACACTGGACAGTATCATGTGCCAAATGGCAGATGCTACAGGACGGCCTGTGTATTTCATACAAGTATCCTTGACCTCCAACCTGCTTACTCATCGTAAGCAGCTCTAGATAAGAACATCGGCCAAATGTCTAAAACGTAAATGGGTCTGTTGTTGAGGGCTCCAGTGTGGCAGCTCTAACTTATGTCTGTGGGCTATCTTGACAGGAAATGCAGCACCCACCCACCCACCCCACGCAATTCCTGAGCGCAAAGTATGGTAGAGAGCTGAAGTGGGGGGTGGGCGGGGAGAGGGGCTCCCATAAATATCCCAGTGTAGGGGAAGTCCATCGGTTGGCTTGCTGAAGAAATACAGTCCAGCTGGGCAGACCGAGCCCACCTGCTCATGTCTCTCTGTTTGTGATTGTCCTGCAGGTCAATGACCCAGACACTTCTCCATGGACACCGGCGTGGTTCGGCGGTGAGGCTTGAGCCAACAGGTTCAAAAGGTTGGGCTGCCTGGGAGCCGCCGGCGTGAGGCTGGCATCAAGTGGCAGGTACTCGTACAAGGCGGTAAACCCCCAAAGGCAACTCTGGTAAGCCGAGACACCTGCTTGAATCCTCGCCAAAGTCACACGTCACGGCCTTGTCTTTCTCCAAGAGATCGGAAACCCAAAGATTTGGAACTTTCCAGGCCACAAAGTTCAAGAAAAGGCCGGGCTCCTTTTCAGGGGGTGAAGGGGGAAGCAGGGGAGGCAGTGCTGCATTTGGAGGCGTGTGAAAACAGAGCAGAGACTGTAAATCTTGAGAGGGGCTCCCCAGCTGAACTTCCCCGGCTCTATGACACCTTACTTAACAGCTCGTAAGGAGGCAGGGCCCTGACCTCCGACCCATTCAGAAAACACATGATAACGGTGTTGGTGACATCATTATGACAACCCTCACCTTCCAGAGGAGGGAGCTCCCAAAACATAGGTCAAGACATTTCAGCCCTGAACTTCTAATTAAGTAACCAGGTCTTCTGTTTAGGACTGGGGTGAGGGGGGGCTGGACACAGCAAGGCGGCAAACTAATTAAAAAATGGGATATTACTCTGACTAAAAATACAAGAGGCTCCCCCAGCAGCCCTGAAAGTGACCTTTACGAAGCGATGAGGCATTTTTAGCCTCCAAGTGTTGCCGTCTGGGTCACGCTGCTGCCAGTGGGAGCAGAGGCTGGAAGAATGCGGTGATGCACATATCCATCACTGGTCACCGTCATATCGATTCCCCTCTTGCAAGTCATTTATCTGTTAGCACTCAGTGAACCAGAGTCAGCGTGGAACTCCACGCCTGAGCTCCATGCCAGCCCTGTTCCCCAGATGGATCACTCCAGCATAAGTTGAGTTGTGGCAATTTTTTTTTTTTATCACTTTAATGTTCATTCTGACTGTTTTTGCATGCATGCACTTAATAATACAAGATCACCTCCAGTAACTCACATAGCCCAAGCCAATTTCAGACCTCTTCTTGAAATTCATTGATTTTTGATTGATTAAAGGCCTGTTTGAAGTCACTGTTAAACCTGCTGCACAGGTGAGATTTGTTTTGATTAAGATGGTCATTGCTGGGCAAAATTATATGTCACTGAACTGTTTAAGGAAGAATTTTAAATCACTGTATAGTGGCTAAAAGACGTTTTTAAAATAAACTTTGTCATACATCTCAGATTCACTGGCTGCACTCTTTTTGAATGCCAAGTATGCCGACGGTGCCACCAACTAGGCGGAGCTGACCGCGTAACAGCCCAGGTCGTTCACCACCAGCGGAAATGCCATTGAGAAAGAGGATGGCTTGCAAAATCCATGAGGAAGGGACTTTATTTTTTAAAAAAGCAGCAACTGAAATCCACCTCACTGACTTCATATTTCAATGTGAAAAGTTGGTCAATAAGATGCATCTATTTCAAACATGACAGGTTTAAGATATTGTTTACATGACTGTGCCTTAGTTGATAATCTCATTCTAAACCAGCTGACAGTTTATATTTCATTCTGGTGGTTTACCACTCCCATGTCTGCTTACAGAGACACCAGGAAAACTGAGCACCAAATCCAGTGCAGCCATACATCACTGAACTGTTCAGCGCAGAGTTTTAGAAATGGCTAAAACTCAAACAAGGTAAAGTGACATTTATGCAGACCATCATACTTACAGTGCGAGCACATCTCCAAGGGGTAACTAGCTTCGTTTCCCTGAAAAACAGAGGAGCCACAATCAAACCAATGTTCCACAGTAGTGAGGCATCTGATTAAAAACAGACAGGAAAATCTTTCTCATTTGTACCAAAGGAAGCAAAACAGACCAGGACTGTGTTCTCCTGTGTCTCAGTGTCAGCGAGCGTCTGGGCCGTCGCTCAAAGACCGTCAGTACTTTACATCACATCACATTACATTACACATGACGCTTGGAAGACACTTTGATCCAAAGTGCTTCATGCCAGCATGACTACATGAATGCACTGCCCCATTGGGAATCAAACCTTTAGGAAATAAAAATGACTCATGAAAGTAAATCTTGAAAATGCTTGTTGACTCTTAAAAGGACACTTAAAGGAAAAAGGAAAAAACTCATGTTGAACTCTTTCTGAACTGATGACAAATGAGCTATAGAAACTTTGGAGGACATGTTTTATTTATTTATTTATTTTTTTTGGAGAAAAATGGACACTTGACAATATTAAATATATTCATCAAGGACTTTTGAGTTTATGGCTTCTTAAGGTAAGAACTGCTGGCGGCCAGTGTTGAAAACATTTTGCAGATTTCCATTACGGGTGCATCATCATGTTGAGCCACCACGCTTTCTGTTGTGAATTATGCAGCTGATGAGTTCCAATGTCCTGTGTTGAGGTTTTGTTATTTTCCTCATTGTGGCTGTTGTGATAATTATGATCATGTGATGACAGAATGATGTCGCGTGTGTGTGTGTGTGTGTGTGTGCACTTAGATTTACGATAGGTGAACAGGTGTTCATTTTCAACCGCACAACTATGAGTCGATTGTTATGCAGCGTGCGAAGAACACTTTTAGCTGACAAACCAACACCAACAGAGAGGATTATTACAATATGACAAAAAAAACAAAAAAAAAACTGGTACCCATTGTTTGTGCAACTGCAATTACAATATTAAAGCACTGTCAGGTGGTTTCTTCCGGGTTACTATGGGAATTATTATGGGAGTTACTGGGAATTTCCTTCGGGATAAATAAAGTATCTATCTATCTATCTATCTATCTATCTATCTATGTGGATGTTTCCTGTGAATGCTACCTGCTGGATCTACTTTCCAGTTCTGATAGGAAAATAACAAGAAAGGAGAGTTTTATTATTTTTACAGAATGGGTACTGGGACTTTTTGCTGGTTTTATAGTGATAATCCTCTTTGTTGGTGTTGGTTTCTGTGGTAAAAGTGTGATTTTGCGAGCTGTTTTGCTGTGGAAATGAAAGGAGAGACACAAATCCAGTGTTGTGGATCAGCAGCCCAGAGGAACTAGACAACACACACACACACACACACACACTACACCAAAGGTTCATTTAACTTTAAGGTGAGGAGCACAGTCAAGTTCACGTTGTCAATGATAAGTTACAGACGGGAGCTGGATTTGCATTAGTCACTCCTGAAGCCAAAATCTCCAAATAAAACAAGCCACTTGTCAGTCCATGTGACTTTTGTTTACAAGCTGTGGCTCTTTTGTAATTGGACATGGTGAATCTTAACCAACCAAAGACAAAAATACAACAAAGTCAGCTTTTCTGCAGTGGCTCATGCTAAAGATCACACCCTAAAACTCAGCGCTGTGCACACACACTCTCGCTCTGTAACAACACGCTGAAATGTAGAAGACAAATCGAAGCAGCCTCCATGTCCTATTGTTGGCGTCTGTTTATCCCAGAATAGTGCCACGCTCCATTATGCATGAGAACAACAGAATGAACTGGATTCTGCCAGGGCTGGAAATTAGGCCAACACGCCGCCTCGCCTTGTCGCATCTCTGTGGGACTTGGAGAAAGTGAACCAGGCTGCAGCGTCCCTCACAGGCCGCCACCTGGACCGGCTGGGAGCGACAAATCAACTCCCAGTCCCTTAAAATGAGGGGAGGCTAAGCCAGAGAGATCAATCCTGCCAGTTTTATCGCCGTTATTGATGTGTTTTGGCTCCTGAACGCATGCCACTTCCTGTGAGATTACAGTGAAATGCACCATGGGGTCCAGACTAGCTCCCCGTCAGATTTGTCCCCTGTTTAAATCCCCGTGTTGTGTGGCGTGCGGTTCGGGTTTCTGACTGCGGCGCAACAACTGTGGAAACTTCTCGGCTGCTAAATGGAAAAGTGAGCATAAGGAGCCGTGTACCGACATGCTGCGTGGCACTCGGCCCGAAATTAATTTGGCGATCATCACCGAGGCACACAGGCAAGTCTGAATGGTGTTTGCTTTTTCTATTAATCACTATTAACAGCACTTGGGTCATCGCTGCTTCATTGTTACATTTATCTTCATTTATTTGGTGTTAATTTAGTTTAATGAGCGAGACTTTTGGTGAGTGTCCACACTCACCAAATGACATGTCAGAAACAAATTGTCAACATATCCTCTCACAGATGCGGATAACACTTAAGTGAGAGCAGAAATCTCGATTAAGTTTCCATCTTTGCTCAGCTCTCTTCACTGTGGTGTTCCTGCACTTGCCAGAGATCACCTGTATTATTATATTTTATTTTAATATTTTTATATATTGTATTTATTCTATCCTATTTTGTTTTATTATTTTATTATTATTATTATTACTATTATTATTTTACTTTATCTGATTTTATTTTAATTGATCTTATCTTATTTTATCGTGTTATCCTACTGTGTTTTTTACCTTTTTATTCTGCTTTTGTTGTGTTATTTTGTGGTGTTTTATCTTGCTGTGCAGCACTTTGGAAAACCTTGTGTTTGTTAAATTGTGCTATATAAATAAAGTGGATTGGACTGGATTGGAATCAAACTGTTTGGGGGCGGGACTCGGATTTCCTGTTGGGAATTTTGAGTTTCTTTTTTCTTCGTCTGTTCGGCCATGGAGGCTTTCGCTGCTCATGCTAACTACCGGGGCCGTGACGATCTGCTTATCATCATCATCATCATCATCATCATCATCATCATCACACATGAATCAAATGTGGCTCATTGAATCCACAAGAGTCTCAGCTTTCCAGTCAAAGCCAACTGATGCAGCTCCAAGACTGTTTAGGCCCCAGTCTGCACACACACACCATTTTACAACAGGCCACAAGAACACATGTGGACTGCAGGCTTTGGGGCCCAAACTGCATGGGATTAGCAGAAGGTGGGCGTGTCTGCAAAGGGGAGAGAACCCATTTTCATTCACACAGCTGGAGGTCAGAGGTCAAGGGACCCTGCTGGAAAAGACCGCGGCAGTTTTTCCCCTCGCCAAATTTTGCCTAACTTTGGAGCGATAATTTGTCCCCTTGCTGACAACGTTTGGTGCTACTGGATTTCTTAGGTCGTCTAGTTTCATAACCGATCTAACCACAGAACGTCAACGGAGTAGATCGATCGCTGAACTATCTGGCATCGCTGTTTGGGTAGCTCAGAATAAAACTGAGTTTGTGGTTGGTTGCTGCAGAGAACAAGTGTCAGACTTTCTTTAGAAGTGAGAAGACGTGGCTGTGCTGTGGCTGATTGCTGAAACAGGTAAATAAACATAACCAGTTCCCACGAACTGGAATACAGAAGTGAGCTCGGTGGAGAGGCCACAGTCCTTTGCCAGGGGAACAATTCACATGAAAATGGCCGCTGCTTTGACCGTCCTGCTGCGTTGATTTGAATAGGAAGGTGTGTCCTACTCTAACTGAAGTTGTGTGGATCAAACGCTGCAGTGTGCAGTTTTCAGGCAGAGGATAATCAGAAGATCTGCTGCAGTCTGCGTTTTATTGTGCTTTAATCGCTTTTTGGATTCAAAGAGTGGAGATTACTGGTGGGCCCTGTGTCTGTTTGTGTGTGTGTTTGTGTGTGTGTGTTTGTGTGTGTGTGAGACCTGGGGGTATAAATAAAAGCTGTCCAGTGATGTAAGCGATCCAGCCACATCAATGGGCAGTTTCTCAGTAGATGTTTACAAGCTTCAGAAAGCCAAAGCTCTGAAAACAGAAAATCATTTGACATCATTTGATTTTCATTTCTCTACTTGTAATCTATGAAAAATGCTCTTGGCACTTGTAAGTTTCAAGTTAAGTTGCTTATATACTGTAGGTCATATTGTTCATCTACAGTATTTTCAAGTTATCTGTATTTTTGCAGGATCTCTGTCTATCCAGTCATGAGCACACATGAGTAAAGCTCATCCGTGGGCAGGACAGTGTCCTTGTTTTCTGGAGCTGAAATGACAGCAGGGGGAAAAAAGAGAGTGGATGTTAAACTTTCCAGTGTCATGTAATCCTGCTCTCACCACGGAGCATCAACACAGGCCTAAACACTAAAATCTTTCCTGGTTTAACTCTGTGGGAGGATTAAAAGGCAAAGTCATACTGACTGTACTAAAAAACTGCACAGCAGACAGGTGATGATTTGAAAGTGAACATTGCAGATTATTCTGTACAGATGGACTGACAGTAGTGAACGCTTCCACACAGCCTGTACTGCTCTGATGCAGACCGTCCAAACCAAATGAGCCCTCACAAGCTAATTTTAACTAAATTTATGACTGATTTTTGCACAAATCGCCCTTCTCTTATTTTAAAAAAAAAACAAACAAAAAAAAACACTGCAGCTAAGTAGAGGTCTAAGTACTACACGTAGTGCCGTGCAGAGGTCATTTTTAGGTAGCAGTGGTCAGTTATAAACCAGGTGATTCTATGAACCTTAGTGCTCACACAAACAAATTTGTTTTGAAAAATCTACTTTTTTCTTTTAATTTCGGCCTTCTGTCCACTCAAGTATCTTGAATACAAGTCATTTTCAACACTCAGCCTTGTTTTTTATCAGTCCACTCCCTTTTCCCTGCAGGTTTTGGACGATGTTCAGACGTTTTGAAGCAAATTCGCTCTCGCATTTGTAGCTAAACTCTGCGATCGGGGGGTGGGACTCACCAGAGGCCCCACAATGCTTTATTATCATGACACTAATGTCAAGATATGATATTATCACGATTTTTAACATTTTGCAATATGCTTAGTGTTGTGATAACATAATGCGATATGTTGCAATTTATTACCTTTTTCAACTGCAAATTATGTCCCCAAACAAAAACTTTGTCAGCATCTGTTTTATCGAAAAAGATCAAAATTTTATTCTGTCCATCTCACTTCAGTAATTTTTACTGCAGCAAAATGGAACCGACTGACCGACCCCGTCATAAAAACCTGTAAGAAATGTTGCGTCGATTCTTGGCGATACAATATTGATACTTGGCGTTCATGTATTGATACAATATTACCACAGAAAATAACGCAATACTATGCTGTATTGATCTTTAACCACACACACACCTATGTGGGATGTCAACAAACCGCTGAGTCCATCCTCACATCATTAAGACAGGTGTATTTTTATATTCACGTGTGCACATATTTTGGATGAATGACTGTTAAAATTAAAGCTGCACTAAGCGATTCTGACGACTAGAGCGCGCTGAGAGCTCGAGCTCGAAGGATAAGGTGGAAAATATGTTTTTGGCATGGAAATGAGGGCTACACTTGACTCTCAAGCCTCCTGTTGGATTAACTTGGATTATTATCAATTTGAAAATGTGGTGAAGCTGCAGACTTGGAGCTACAAGGTGGTGCTGCTTTGAATTAACTTTTTCTGACTGCAGCCACAGAGGCACTCGCTCCACCGATCTGAAATCTGGATCAGTTTATCTGCAGAGTGTCACATTTCAGAGATGCTTTGAGTGAAGATGAAGAGGCGAGGGAAAAAAAGAAATAACAACAAGCTGACTGTAAATTGTACGGAGTAAAGAAGACTCGCACATTGCAAGGGGCAATTTTGCAATGTGCAAAATTGCAATGATGTAATATTCCTCACTGTAGCTTTAAGACCTCACAGATTCAAATTTAATGTCACCTCTCAACTTTATCTGTTCCCTGAGAGCGCATGGTTACGCAGCTCCAGTGCATACAAAACATTTAAGACAATAAAATCCACCCACATCACAGCAAGACAAGAGACAGACACACCAGAGCCATTATCAAGTATGTCAAACACTGCAAGTATAATGTAAACTGACAACAGCATTGTCATCAACATCAGCATCAACACCTTCATCATCCTCACCACTGCTGCCCTGACTCATGACTCAGAGCTTTTCACTTGTAACTCTTAAAAGATTTATCAAATTGAATTTAAGACATTTAAGACCTGCAGACACCTTCACAGAAACTTTTCTGTTTTTGTTTGTGATCTTATTCTGCTGCATTCTGGCCACAGAGTTTGCTTCAACACAGGGAGTTTCTCAATATTTATCTTAAAAAAAAAAGACTTTTTAAATCATATTTTGAGATAATGTTTTTTTTGATACCCCGGGTAAATAATCCTGGCTTCACCACGGCAGAAATTCACCCTGATTTTAGTTTAGATTTGACCCTGAGCTGCATCACGTCGCCTGTAAAGCTGAACAGAACAGAAAGACTGGAAAACCTTTATTGTCATTGTACAACGAAATTAGGAGCGCTACTCCTGATCAGAGCAATTAATTAGACAAATTAAAAGACAGACAAGAAGCACACATGCAATAAATATGAAACTACAATAAATACTACAAAAAGCACGGATATTGCAATTAAAATCCTTGTGTGTCTGTCTACTGATTTTAGCACAAACCAGCAGAGCCTGTGGCTGACCTGTCAAGCCCACCACAATAAAATGTCACACTTCCGGTTGCCAATTTCAAAATAAGACTTACAGTATGTAGTCAGACCATTCTGACAAAGTACCAATGTGATATTTCTGAAACAATCGGTCGATTAACCAGTTAGTTAAATGACAGTAAATTTAATACAGTTTTGATAATTGAGTAATTGTTTTAGTTGTTTATTGGATGCAACTTCACAAATGCGAAGATTTGCTCGATTTTCTCTGTTTCACAGCATTATAAACGTTATACTTTAGGATTTTTATGGCTGCTAATCTGACAAGGAAGCAATGTGAAGCTCCTATTTAGGCTCTGCTGAGTAAGAGTGGGCATTTCTCATTATTTTTTGCATCTGATAGACAAAATTATTGATCAGTTAATCAAATGATACTGAAAAACTTGATCATGCAATGTAAAATAATCATTAGTTGCAGCACTACAGTCCATAAATTTAAGGGCAATTATTTAGGACTGAAGTGTAGACCTACAAACAGGATTATTTTAAACTTATTTTCTTTAATCACGGCTTCTTTAAAACGAGGAAGTCAATCATAACACAGGACAGACAGGTGTTTAGCAACGCCTGCTATCACCTCAGAGCTCCTTTTAACCAGTAAACACGCCCTGGAGTCATATTTAAAAAGGTACATTAAGTTACTCTGGGTGTACTTATAAAAAAACACGCATTTATGTTGACGAACGTTAATGAAAATCCCTCTTTCCCGTCGTTATGCTGCCTCTGCTCGTCCAGATTGACGCGGCGGCGGCTAACAAGCTAAGCTAAGCTAAGCTAAGCTAAGCTAAGCTAACTAGCTAAAGCACAGTACTTCACTTTCCCCTCCACCAGCTGGCCTAGCGCCATTACTACAGCCAGCAGCCAGCCAAACAGCCAGCCAGCCTGTTAGTCAGCCTGCCAGCCTGTTAGCTGGGGACGGCGGGCCGTGTCGACGAGGCTCCGCGGAGAGAAACATAAAATCCAAGCGCCGTGTCGGTGTTGTCAGTGGCGGTGGAGGCGAGCTGCCGCCCCGCCGCCGGGCTGAGGGGCGGCCGGCCAGCCTCGGGGTGGCCCGGGCTGCGGTGTGAGCACAGGGACACTCCCGGGCTGAGTGTGAGCACAGAGACACTCCCGGGCTGAGTGTGAGCACAGAGACACTCTCTGAAGGCTGCACACACTCCGCTTCATATCAGAAAATATAAATATGGTGGCTGAGAGAACTGGCCTTACCATGATGTCGGCGGGGCTCTTCGGCGTCTGGAGAGAGAGAAAGAGAGAGAGAGAGACAGAGAGCGAGAGAGAGAGTGTCCGAGCGGAGCTTCAGCTGCCGGGGCTGAGAGTCTGCAGGAGCCAGCAGCCCGACCGACTATCACCCTCCAGATGAAGGAGTCACTGCAGCAGCCGCAGAGAGAGAGAGAGAGAGAGAGAGAGAGAGAGAGAGAGAGAGAGAGAGAGAGAGAGAGAGAGAGGGAGGGAGGGAGAAAGAGAGAGGGGGGGGGTGAGAGAGAGAGAGAGAAAGAGGGAGGGGAGAGAAGGAGGGAGAGGGAGGGAGAGAGAGAGAGAAAGAGGGAGGGGAGAGAAGGAGGGAGAGAGAGAGATAAAGAGGGAGGGAGGTGAGAGAGAGGGAGGGAGGGAGGAGGAGGGAGAGAGAGCGAGGGAGGGGGAGGTGGAGGGGAGAGATAGAGAGAGGGAGGGAGAGATAGAGAGAGGGAGGGAGGGAGAAAGAGAGCAAGGGAGAGAGAGAGGGAGGTGCCAGGAGGAGGAGCAAACTAAAGCTCGTCTATTCAACAGATGAATGAAGCAGTAACTTTTTTAATCTTTTTATTGTAAGTTTGCTATGGAAGCCCATTTCCACCAAGGGAAAAATAATAATAATATTAATAATAATAATAATAATACTGTACACTGTATCCAATCCTCCATCTTATCCTCTCTAACTTGAGATTTTGCACTGATCCGGTGAGAACACACAGGAGGGAGCGGCTCGTCCCACCTGAGCAGGGTCAGTCACCTGGCCAACAACCATGTGCAAAAGGCCAACATGTTGCACTGATGGTTACTCAGACACACACACACACTGTGGTGCATCGCCAAATACAGCAACAACAGGGGAGGGATCGACTCCTCCGATATGTTGTCAAAAATAGACAGACAGAAATGCTGTGGTCTTGGACATTTCCAGAACTTATGGAACCGACCTGCAGGCCCAGCTCCAGTCTGATTCTGGGGTCAATTTTATTTTATTTTATTTATATATAGCCTATATATATTTTTTTTTTTGCACATAGGACTATGCACCTTAATTAGGAAGATCTAGCACTCTGAGAGAAGAGTATGCCCTTGTATGGGTGATGATACGTTGCATGGTTCATTTTGTCTGTGTTGTTATGAGAACACCGTAATGTGTGGTATTTTATGTGATGGTTGCATGTGATGACTGAATGCTCTGTATTTTATTGTTGGGGACTACGGATGGAAATTAGCTTTAAGCTAACTCCGGCATATTTACATGTTTTTCTATATAGATTTATCTGTATATGTAATCTCATGTTCATTAATGTGCACTGTCCCGTCATAATAAAGAGACAGTAAAGTAAAGTAAAGGGTTAGGGCAGTTAAAAACAAGGACCCTGAAAAAAATAAAAGACACACTAAGGCACATTATCAGTGCAAATAATAACATAAATGAATAATAAACGCAGCAATAAACAACTCTCTCTGCAGCTCTGATGACCTGCTGGAGGGATTTCCGCTCAGTCAGGGTGGTGTTGCCATGCCACACTGTGATGGTGCAGCTGAAGACGCTCTCAACAGGTCCTCTGTAGGCTTCGGTGAGAGGCTGGTGTCCAAGTCCGGCCTTCTTTAGCACTCTAATGAAAGTACAGCCTCTGCTGAGCGTTTTTCACTGTGGTTACAGTGTGTTTGGCCCAGCTGAGGCTCTCTGAGATGTTCAGGCCCAGAAACTTGTCGCTGTCAGTCCGTTCCACCGTGGTCCCTTTGATGGCTCGTCTCCTAAAATCTATAATGAGTTCTTTTGTTTTGTTGACGTTGAGTACGAGATCATTGTCCTCCCCGTAGACAGTGATTTTATGCACCAGTTCCCTGTATGACAACTCACCCCCGCCCCCTTTTTTTTTTGTGCAGAGTAACTTAAAACAAATGCAAAAATCACATCATATTAAAGGTACACTACATTAAAATGCATCAAAGCAAGGACCCTGTGGATTCAACTGACAAAAAAATCAGCTCGTAATGATGTTGAAATTTTGTGGTTGGATCTTTAATAATTATTTTCATTATTGGACAGATGAAGAGGACTCATTAGACTCATTTGACAAAAAAATGGAATCTGTAGAAAATTTGAAAGTTGAGTCTGTATGGTTCAATCAACCGTCCGTTTGGCATAGTGCATCTTTAAACCACAGTGGAATAAAAAACTACTACTACTCTACTCTCAGTTTAGGAATCTGTGCACGGTTTACACACCATGCTCTCGGATTCATAATCCGTGCCCTCGGATTACAAATTTACAAATCCATGCTCTGCTGCAGATACCCTGCGTTAAAAAAAGCCAGAGATAAAAGCTTTATTCTCGCCAAACTGCAAAATTGTCACATCACCTCATCAAAAAATAACAAAAGAATTTACATTTTTGGGAAAAGAAGGGGCATTGTGGGTCCTCAGTCCAGCAAATGAGAATCAGGTGCTCTTTGGAGAGGGTTGGATCAATGGAAAATATAAGTTAAATTCAAGTGTTTGTCTCCTTTTTAAATAAACATCCTGTGTGGAATACAATGAGCAGACGTAAGGAATATCCAAGGCACACTGTTCAGTTGAAGAAACATTTAAAAACCTTTATTATTACTATCATTTTATTTTAAAACCTGGCTGCTGATGAAGGCTGAGACACGTCGGTCAGCAGCCAGGTTTTTAAATCACACTTAGTCGTGTAATAAAACCATGTAATAAATGCTTTTAAAATATTTTTTCAGTGGAACAGTTTGCCTTAGATAAGTTTTCTGCACACGTTGTTTATTTAAAAAAGGAGACTAACTTTAATATATTTTCCACTTTCCTGTTTTGTGATTAATATTTTTTCAGCTAAATTGTCAGATCAGTTATTTCACCAACACCTGTGCCCGGTTTTAACCAGCAACAATAGTGATAGATTAAACAGAGTGATTTGTCTTCTCCAACATAGACAATCTTTGGTGCAAACTGTACAGTACATGCAGGTTCTCTCTCTCTCTCTCTCTCTCTCTCTCTCTCTCTCTCTCTCTCTCTCTCTCAGGTTCATGTTGAGGTTAAAGCTCCAGTTTAGAGACAAGGAGAAATCTTTAAAATTACTCAAATTAACAAAAACGTGTTAATGATTCTAGAACACCGGTCTCTTCTCAACATTTTTTAACCTTAATGTTTGTTTTGCACAGAAAAGTTCAGGTATTCATATGTAGGCCAAAACCGATATTATATACCTTTTAAAGCAGGAGGAAAGTGATGCATTCATGTTTTTCTGAAGATGTAATTGTCTTTTCATCTCTGTGACAGGGGCAGATCTATCAGGGTGGCCCGGGCTGGCAGCTGCCACCCTAACAACAGGCCTTTTGACTTTTACACTCTGAACAAATTAGAACAATCAGAGTCCAGCTGGAGGCTCTGGATTCAAACACTTTGTGGTGTTTAATCATCAGCAAACATGGTATTTCTTTTTTCTTTCTTTCTATCTGCCTGTCTGTCCATCTGCCACCCTGTCAATTTTCCATGCCATCCTTTAGGCCCCCCATGAATATTTGTCTAGATCCACCCCTGCTTAGTGAAGCTGCAATCTGGCAATGTTTGGCATTTTTATACTATTACTATTTACTATTAAAACCATTGATCGATTATTATAACTATGATCAAGTATTTGTTGTGTATCAATCTCCTTGTTTCAGCAGTACCGTGCATCCCACCTGTGGTGATTCTGAGCTGAAATATTTCTTAATGAAACTGGAGGCTGAAGGCTTGTGTTTCTGCGACTAAACGACCTGAGCTAAAAACTGTTAAACACTAACCGTGTTTCCATCCACCTATTTTTATTCGCATTTTCAAAAATTGCAAAAAAAAAAAAAACTTGGTTGGAAATGCCTGAAATACGAAAAACGGCCGAAAAATTCGCAAAAAAGTTTTTACGCTTGGAGGGGCTGGATTTCTCAGCGGATCGATAAAAGAAAATGCGACTTTTTGCTGTGGAAACAGGTTTTGCGAATAAACGATGACTGAACCGGATACCACGACACCCTTCTACGCTACAGTCTTCATCTATTTCTGACAACACTCTTAACATTAACATTCTTCTATGTCTTCTCTTATTTAGGATGGTTCGGTACGAAGTTAGCGCTGCCAAAATAGTAAGCAGACTTCTCCCAAGAGCCGACAAGTTCAGCAGGAATCTGTCCCTGATCATCTGCTGAGTGTCAGCTGAGTGTTTGTTGTTGTTCAGTCGACACACAGACGCTATCTTATGGCGTCATCTCACGGCGCACTCTCCTCTCAATAATCGCAAAACAAAACTAATGGAAACAGGCATAAATTCGCATTTTCTTTTGCGCATTTTGACAAAATTCGCTCAAAAATTTCGATATATTTGGATGGAAACCTGACTTCTGAAACCTTCCCACTCACTTCCCGCGTTCCCAGTTACTGCAGCACGATGGTCCAGTGGTGTTGGGATACTGGTTTATTCACACAGACACGTTATACTCCTCAGTTTAAATATGTAACAAAACAGGACGGTTTAGGCATCGCGATATCTTTACATCTGCATTACAAACAGAAAACAGATTTGGCAAAAATGACTCCAGCCATGCGCCTCGAGGTCCAACAGAGAAGAAATACACAAAGAAACAGAGTCCCAGCCGCTGCCTCTGCCCCCTGAGCAGCAGACAGGCTTCAGGACTGAAATCACAGACATGAGAACCCGTAAGACTCAGCTGACCCAATGAAACCAAGGGGGGTGCATTCAGCCAAAAGGGGGCGTGGCCGTGGGCAGGGCCTACTGCCAAAACCTGCATAACTTCCCAACAGATTAGAATATCACCACAAAATTTGGATGCAAGGTGGCTAAGCAACAGCATGTTAACTTCTCACACAGATTGGACCCCGCCCATTTAATCTCAGGCCACACCCACTTCCTGCCAGACCACGCCCACTTTGTCTTTTTGCAGGGGCCTTGTGGGGTGTCCTCTGACTCGGTGTGAAGCTGCCGACAAACTGGTCGATAGAGTGTGGGTTCTTTGTTTGGACAAAAATTTAGAAATTAGGTTCGGGTTTGGGTCACGTCAAGATTATTTTAGTGAAATGTACTGTAAAATAAATAAAAATAATGGACCCACTGTCTGTTCTGGGCAACTATCTGTACAGTGCTGGAGTTTACGTGACAACGGTGAAGGCAACACTGTAGGCTATTTCAGGTGGTAAATGTGACCTGGTGATGGAGTAAAATCTGGAGGTCAGGTCAGGTTTCTACTGGTCGACACACATGGCCACGCCCACTTCTGGCTGTGTGCTTTATTACAGATTCTGAATCAGAGTCGGCAGCGACATTTTCGCTTCTTTATAAGAGACTTGGGCTAACTACAGGAACCATGTAGACTAAGCCGTTAAATGAACACGCTCATTTCACACATTTGTCAGTTATTGAGTCTTAACGGTCCTCATTTAAAACTTTGATTATCGCAGCTTTAAAGGAAGAATCCCCTCAGATCCTCGAACGCTGTCATTGAACAAAGATCTGCCATGTTCAGTGAATTCCAGCTTATTTTGTGATGAGGTGTTGTAATTAATTTTTTTCCTGATTTCCTACATTTCCCAGAATGCCTTTCTACAGCTTCCGGAGACGTAAAGCTGTTGGGTTTAATCTAAAACTGGGTGTCCGGACAGAGAAATATGACTAGCGAGTCAACATTGGAATGTCACTATGCTCGCTGCAACGCTTCCTACGCAAAACTCAACCTGTCTTGATGCGGCATTGCATTCTGATCTATTGAGGCTGCAGCATTGCATTCTGGTCTATTGAGGCTGCAGCATTGCATTCTGGTCTATTGAGGCTGCAGTGCTGCATGCTGGTCTATGTGCTGCTCCTGTATGGTTGGTGAATGTTGGCGCAAGATGGCATCTCCAGAAAGAAGAAGGCCTCGCTCTTTGTGAGGGTCTGACACCAAAACCTGACATTTACTGCTGATGTTTTAGTTCCTGAAACATTTTCCGATGTCAAACTGGAAACATCTGGATGTGACGTCACCTCGTCTGTGATTGGCCAGAAGAAAGAGAGTCTGATGGAGCCGGAGATGTGAGGAAAATCACAAACTGCTGATTTTTAACAGCGTTCAAGTGTTTTGAGAGTGGATTCGTCCTTTATGCAACACAATACCAAACACATTTTCAAAACTTTTATGATGACGCACACAGTCTTACCATGTCACTCTCTCTCACTCTCTCTCTCTCTCTCACACACACACACAGACACACACACACACAGAGTTCATAAATACAGTTAAATAGTTCCTCCGTCCACAGGTGTCTTCCATCCTGGTCTTCAGCCTCCGGCCCGGCTGGCTGGCCTGAGGTTCACACAGTTATCAGAGTATTGCTCATAACCTGGAGGCTTTCTCCCTCCACCGCACATTAAAGCTGCACTAGGCAACATCTGCATGTAAAAATGCATCTGTCTGAACAGAATAAATAAATATACCCAAAACTATCTGTCTGTCGGTCATGTCAGATTGGCGTTCACGCTTGGCGTAAAGTCTTGCTAGTTCTCATGCATGATGCAACGTTTGACCTCGACCAATCAGCACACACCACCTTTCAGGATGTGGCATGACGTCCACAGACGGCGGCACAGGACGCTCCACGAATGAACAGAAGTCAGAAACACCGCGGCAAAGTCGTCACACTAGTGGACAAAAGCCAAAACAATCTTGTTTTGGCTTGTTTTTGGACTATAGTTTTGTTCGGATTTACGGCGCCAACAGAGTCAAACTGTCCCTGCTGTTCAGACAAGATCCGTCACGACTTTGTCTTTCTTTAGGACCAGCAGCTTTCCCCAGGAATTCCCTAGCAGGATTTCGCAGTACGCTACGTCAAACACACCAAAGGGTTTGAACATCGAGATCAAAGCGAACATCTGCATCACTGCTGAAGTTTGTTTGAGGTGGAAAAGAACAGGCTTCACTGCTTGATGCCCTCACATAACCCCGTCTACCTGGACAAGGTGTTAATGTCGAGGTGCCGTGGGCTGTCCGGACGTCATTCACACGGTTTAAAGCCAACCGCTGACCATCAACTTCATATTCTGGCATGACGCTGGAAATCTGATTGACGGCGCCACAAAGTCAAGAAAGCAGGAAGCAGTCATCTTGCAAAGTAGGAATTTACTTTGTTTGCGCTCTTTTCCTGGTATTTTTCCTAATAAAAATCACTGAGCACCAATCACTGTTGGGTCACCTGCTTGAATTTCAAATCTTTGCCATGTCCAACCATGCATGACTTTTTTTTTTTTAAACAATGAGAGTGGTTTGAGGAGAAGTCAGATGGCGGATCTGTACCCACTGAACACACTTATCCTTCTAAAGCAGCGATCCGCTGCAGGTAGAGGTAGATCCACCACGACTTAACTTCTCCTCAAACCACTCTCCTTTGTTTTATTCAACTTCCAAGACGTGTATTTCAAATCCAAACGATCCACTGTGAAAGAAGACAGCTTCAGAGGTTTATTTTTCACTTTGATGGAGCTAATATGAAATGCTAACCATAGGAACCAAACCACTGGACGTACAGAGGTGGAAACGGTGTCCAACATCTGGTCTCAGTCTGGGGACGTCAGGAAAAGGGGGATTTTGTCCAAAACGTTGGAATATTCATTCATCAATTCACACTACTTTCAATACTCGATGCTGATGCTAACTTTGAGCTCGTTGGTTCATACGTGCGATGATGGATCAAACGTGAACAGCAGGGGAAAAAATCAAAAACTGATGCGACGAGTTGTACGTGAACACGGTGTCAGGGTGAAATCAGTCCAAACTGTCGTCTAAACCTGCAGTGAGCAGCTGGACTCGCCAACGTTAGACCTTTCTAACTCTCTCCAAGCCTCAAAGACAAGCCGAGTTGGTAAACACTTCACTGACGTCACCTGACACGATTTCTTGGTACTGAACTTCCAATTTTCAATCGTGAGCTCTCACCGCCGACATGCCGAGTTCGTTGCCTAGTGCAGCTTTAAACCCCGTTAAAGCCCCTTTAAAGACCAGCATAGCAAACAGCTGTCCTGTCCTCCAGCCCCTTTTTTTGATACTATACAAATACCAGAGCTCGCTGACTTGACGGGTGCCTCTAGGATAAGGCTTTTCCTTTTTGAAAGCTGATGTTGGAAGGTAGTTGTGCTACGGCTCATCTCGGCTCAGTGTTTGGTGTCTGGGAGCCGGAGGATGAGCCGGTGGGTCGGAGCGTCTCTCTCGCTCTCAGTTGAACGCCTCCTTGTTGATCCACATGAGGCTGCGCGTCTCGTTGGGTTTGCACTCGTACTCGATGTCGTTGAACTTGTTGCCGAACTGGCAGTGCTCGCGCTTGTAGTAGTTGTAGTACTTCACCTGCCAGACGGTTTCGAACTGGCCCGCCTTGGGAAACTGGACAAACAGAGGGGAAGACGCTGGCTGTCACTGAGGCAAACATGATCATTTTGACTGTTTTAAGCCACGAGAGGCACCAAAACCTCCACAAACCACTGGCCTCAGGTGTCTGAGTGCTTTTAGAAGACAGCACCATTTAAATAAGGTGAATAGGACATTTTATTTTCAGGAAATTTTCACAAAAAGCTAATATCCTTCCTCCAAGAAATATAGCACAGAGGCTACGGATGCACCAATCGACTCGTACCTCTATGCTGACTTGGACGGGCTGCCGGTCTCCGCTCTTGGTGTGCGGGACGCCCTCGGTGTCGTACTGACCGTGGTAAACCACCGACTCCTCGTCTTTCGACTGCTGCTCCAGGGGGAAGATGATGCCGCCGATGTTCATGTTGCTTTGGGGAGGAAGAGGAGGAAGAAGTGTGAGAGTTTACTGATCCTCAGGTATTGGACAAAAGTGGCTGTGAACAGCTGATTGGGTTTTTAAAGCAAAACACCAGTGATTTTGAACATTTTACTACAATTTCCCAACATTTTACATGGCAACAAAACCATTTATCAACTCATGCAGAGGAACTAAAGAGTTCCCATTATGGAAGCAAAATGTAGATTTCTGGTTGAAACAGCCGCCTCATAATGTTTTTGCTTCTGCGGCGAACAAAGTCCTCAACACTCAGAAACCACACAGCTGATAACTGATAACAATACGTTGAAATTCAATACATGTATATCACATTAAGTGACAACACATATTGTGAGTGGGGGAAAAAAATGAAATTGAGATATCAGCTGCATTTTTTTTCTGCTGTCCTAATCACAAATAACACAACTCACTCATCACAGATTCACAAATTACTGGACTTTTGGAATGACAATCAGGTGCACCTGATTTAACCCTTTGGCGCATAGCAGTCACTACAGTGGACAGCTGTTTAAAAGTCATTTTCTCCTAAATGCAGTGGTTTCTATGGTGGAATTGCATATCAGCTGTTAGAATGCTCTCTGCTGCTCCCCTCCATTGAGGTTTATGCAGAGACTGTCAGTTCCTGTTGCTGAAAATATGTTAATACTAGTATCATGACATGGTAATACCAGTCCTGCATCCTTAAAGAAGTATGGAGACTCACAAAAGTGTTCATGCCCTAAGAAGAGTAAAAACACATAATAAAAAAAAATCTTGACTCAGGCTTTCATAACTCATGCATCAAAGGGTTAACAGTGGACTAAAGGCTGTTTGCTCCAGGCTCCTGGCTCTAAAGGCTTGTCCTGAGTCTCTTGTTTAATCATGGCTGTGTTTTGGCCGTAACATGCAGTGAACCAATCACAGCGCCGCCTCCCGTCCCCTTTAAAAGCCAGGTGAGTCACACCTTGGTGGGTTGCTGTTATAATGCAGGATTTTCCAGGTAAGAAGGAAGGCTTAAGGAGCTCAGATGGACACAAGACACTTTGCGGTTTCCACAACGTGGACGCTGGACGGGGAAATGACATCTGAGCCGCTTGGACACTAGGAGAGACACCTGAGTCTCACTTGGCTCCAGGTGGAAGACAGGAACCCTAAAGGTTCTCACTTAAACCAGATCTCAGCAATTTTGCATAATGCACCTTTAAACTGTTGACGTGATAGAAAAGGAAAGATCTGCAGCTCAGAAATAAACCGAAATCTGCACAGTCAGACTTGAACTTCTCGTGGAGCCGCTTCTCTTATATCAAATCACCTCCACTTTATTATAACACACAGTTTCTTTAGTATTCTTCCAAAACCAGTGCATGCACGGATTGTAAAGAGGCGTACATGTGTTGTATTTGTGAATGTATGAGCATTGGTGCACAGTGCATGTGTGTATTTAGATATGTAGATTTTTATGACACACAATCATGTATACATATTTTTTTCTATATTTTAAAATTAAATTACCTTCTATTCAGCTGTTGACTGTGAGCGTGAACTCAAAGTTCAACCGCTTCATCTCACACACTCACAAGCAGACACAGAAGCCTCTATTTTTTTTTTTTTTTTTTTTAATTATACAGTTTTGACCCAGGATACCTCCAATAGGCAGATTTTGGACTGATGTTTTAGTTTTTTTTCCCCACTTTCTGGTGGGACAAATGAAGGCTGTGATTCCAACAGTTACTCTTAAATACTATCTAATTAGCAAAATTAAGTTTTAAATTATTTTTCATTTTTCTGAGCAACCCTGGTGCCCCTTCCAGGAAGCAGGAGAGTCTCTCTGCACCCTAAACACGTTTCAATTCACTTTACTTTTATTTTACCATCACTGACCCACGGTTATTTGGTCACTACCGTGTAATTAATTTGACCCACACAGGGACACCACAGCACGGCAGCGGGCAGATGAAGCCTCCTGTCAGCAGACTGCCCTCTCCTCTCCTCTGTCCCGTCATTATTTATTAAAGCGCAGATCGGATGCAGGCCTGCAGGGGAGGAGCGAGGCCACGGAGCCCAAATGCACGCGTTTTACACCTTTATGTGCAGTTATTTCCGTGCACGTCTAATTGTGCAGTGGGGTTTTTACAGGTAACATCCATGTAGACACAAGGCCTTGGTTTTAATTGCTAGGCGTGAATTAAAAATGAGAGAATCTGTCTGAGCATGCTCCGTGGGACCTGGCTGGCGCTCCTGCTGCACAGCAACTCTGATATCCAATTTTATTCCTGGGAAACGATGATTTCTAATTTTTCTCCTAAATTGAATTTCTACTTACGTGACCTCGGCGTTGCCTGGCTTTATCACCACCTCGATTTTGTATTTGGAGCCTGTGAGCAGCTTGATGGTGCGGGTCTGGCCGAAGCGGGTGCCGTCCACCTTGAAGAAGACCGGGCCCTCGTTCGGCTGGATCTTCAGCGAGATGGAGATGGTGATGATCGGCGGCACGTCGTCCATAATTTGGGCTTCTGTCTCGGTTTGTGTCCCGTTTGTCAGCCGAGAGGAGCTCGGAGGATGCGGTGATGCTGAGGAGAGGACCAGCGTCAAGCCACCGGGCAGCAGGCAGCAGCGGCACTTCCGGTCCGTGCTTTCCAAATAAAGGCCTGCTCATCTTTATTCTGGTTATCCACTCAGCGTCTCCTCCTCATCTCCAGCTGTCCAGTCTGATGCAGCTCAGCTCAGCAGCTCTGCCATGAATTCTACATTCTAACAAAGTTTATAATGTTCAGTTTTTCTGTAAATTTAATTCTGTGTTTATTACTAAGGTTGTAGTTTGCAGAGGTCTTGTACTGGACCGCATTATACTGAGGTGTTTCTAATTTTTTGTCCATCCTATTTTTATACATAAGGGGGGACAGAATATTGGAAACTCCTCTCAATAAAGTGCAGTCCAGTCCAACAGCAGCACTAACTATGAGCTCAATGCCAAACATAGAAGTGAATGAACACCTCTGTTACCATGACAACAAGACAAGCTGAGCATTATAGGCAGCAGGAGAGGAAACTTTAGGGCACAACAGCTGGACTGGATTAGATTAGATTATACAGGTGGAGTTGATAAAGTGGACACTGAGTGTACAAAGTAGGCCTAATTTTGTACATTCTTTTTTTTTTTTTTTTAATTATATATATAGTTTTAAAATATTTTTAATTTACCCTTTCTTACTCTAGTACTGTGAACAGGTAATTAAAAATTATTTTTTTATTTTTAATATTTTTGAAGAGTTTTTTTCTAACTGTCTTCAGATTGGACTGGGCAGTGGTGATTCAAAATAAAAGTGCTGTACTGTATTCACATTCTGCACATTCATGTATGTGTGTATATACACATCCACCCCTAATCAACTTGTGGCCTGCTGTGGGACTGCAACCCACCAGTTGAGAACCACTGCAGCATCTTATATAGTTGCCAAAAATTCCCACATCAGAATTTTCATTTCACCCAAAAAAAAAAAATTAAAAAAAAAATCTGACAACTTGTGTAAGTCTCTTTTAACCTCAGATCTATAAAATGTATTATTGTACTCTTGTTCATGGTGTTATTGATCAGTGGCTCTGACCAGCACTCTGATCGTTTATTGATTAAACTCAGGAAGCGCTGATCTTAGAGTTTACTAAGTTAAAGTTCACAACCTCTTTTGCTTGTGCTGTAAAAGAAAAAAAGGGAATAAATACTAATTATTATTAGTATTTACACCTTTTGCATGTGATTTCGTATCATGTGACGTATTCCATCATATTTCACAAAGTAAGATGATGTGATTTTCTTTAACAGAATTCATTTTATTTATTGTATTAGTTTGCTCATACGGAGAAGCAGACATTAATTAACACCTGAAACTTTTATTTAGCCTATAAATGACCCATAATAAAGTTGGAAAAAACATTTCTATACTATAATATCTGGATGGTACTGTCTCTCCTCCATGTTGAGTCTCTGCTGAAGCTCCATCACTCTGACGCTGAAGGGAAAATTCAATATGGCTGCAGAATCACATCAGATAGAAAAGATCTACATGTCTCATTTTAGACACGTTTCCCTGGAATTCAGCAGCTCATGTTTGGATCTTCAGGAACCTCAGGATCTAGGATTTAAAATAAAGTTTGGTGGGTTTGAACAAAGCTGGGTGTGTTTGTGTTATAAACGCCCTGAGACCAGCAGAGTTGAGGAGATTAACCGTCCGTCTGTAAATGATGTTGCAGACAGTTTCACTGGGAGCAGCTCCGCACCTGTCAGACTCTCACAGCTGCCTCCCACACCTGATGGAGAATTTAAGCTTTTATTTTGAAGCCCAAATCGCCCAATTTCCGCTCTAGTTCTGATTAACTCGGTCGGACTTCATCTCCTTAGGTCGGCAGCTGCATCCGGGAGAACCCCCACCCCCCGAAACACACACACACACACACACACACACACACACCAGAGCTAATATTATTCATAATTCTGATGCCAAATCCAGTTCAGCTTCAGAAATCTGCTTCCTGTGAGGAGAAGGGTCACTGTAAAAGGGTGTGTGTGTGTGTGTGTGTGTGTGTGTGTGATGCACAGGCTCATGCTTAAGCCCCTCCCACTTTACTCCAAGGCAGCATATCTTGAAATCTATTGGGCCTTGACTTCCCTGCCACCTCCTGGCCTTTCCTCTACGGAAGCCCAGAGTGGCCAAGACACCTCTGCATCCAGAGAGTCTCCAGACCCTCTTCACTGTTCTTCAGATTGTACAGCCTTGTGATGGAATTGTTTAAATATTTTCCCCTCATCAGTCTACACTCAATATCCCATCGCCATGAAGTGAAAACAGAATTTTAGAATTTTTGTAAATGTATTTAAAAGGAAAAACTAAAATATCAAAGTGATGGAAGTCTCCAGACCCTTTTCTGTGATACCTGAGTTTCAGCACAGGTGCCTTTTATTTTTCCTGATCAGGTGTTTGTGCAGGTTGACTGGAGCGCACCTGTGCTCAGTTCAGCTGGAGGGACACACACCTGTCAAGACGTCACTGCTGACCCTGTGGATCAGAGCAAAAACCAAAACCAAATTATGAGGTGGAGGAGCTCCCTGCAGTGGTCAGGGACCGGAGGGACGGGGTCGAGGCACACACCTGGAGAGGGCCGGAAAAAAAAACAGAAAAAAAAAAAAAAAGAAAGAAAGGTGCCCCAACCCACCTCTGTTCTTTTGTTTCCTTTCCACTTTGTTGTGAAGCAGAACAGGGTTTTATAAACTATAAATCAACATTATGATGATGATGATGATGATGATGATGATGATGATGGTGTAGATTCGTCTGAGAGCCTTCAGTCCCCCAGCCTGAAATAGTGTATTGCAGGTAAACAGTTTCACATTTTTACAACGGCAGGGACGCAGCAAATGTGGTGCCAATTAAAGAAAATAATCTGTCAGAGAGAAATTAACTGAGTGAATTAGCAGCATCGGGCTCTGGTTGTTTAAAAACACAGCAAAAGTGGAGACTCATTCTTAAAATTTATGAGAAAATGTGAATGTCTGAAAAGAAGAGTTTGTAATCCTCAACCTGAACCCCGTCAGGCTCGACCGGATCAAACCGGTTCTCAGATTATTGAATTAATCCAGTGGGTTTGAGAGGGTCGGGCTCTGCGCTGCGGTGGAGAAATCAACCTGAGCAAGACGCATCAGACTTTGGTCTAATCTGCGTCAGAAATTACAGACAAGGTTAAAAAAAAAAAAAAAACAACAACAAACAAACAAACAAACAAATAAACAAACAAAAAAGGCTCAGACAGGTCCTCGGTGCGACCGGCGTCAGGTAGACACGTCAGGTGTGTGTTTTTACACCGGGACAGTCGCGTGTGTGTGTGTGTCACCTGTCTGCTGCAGTGCTGTAACACACCACTGGAGGGCGCTGTGCCGCCGACATGGAGGCGCGGCTGGATTCGGCTCATGAGGCTGGTTCTGCTGACGGGCTCTGCGGGTTTCTGCTCAGTTTCTCACAGAAATGACAGAGACCAACACAGAAAATTAGATTCTGTCCAACACATGGTGGCACTTCTCACCACATCACATCTCCCTCAGCTTCAGCTCTGTTCACTGGAGGAGCCACAGCAGTCAAACTGTGTCGTGATCAGTCAGTTCGTACATACAGGCGGGTGGCAGATGATATAAAACCCAACATGAAAAGTGTCAGTCAGGTGTTGAAGAGCCTCAGAGATTCTCAGAGTCTCTGGATGTTGAATTCAAGGTTGAAAAAAAAAACTGCAGAGCTCATTTACTGTATTTTCATTCCTTTGTGGATTTGTTTTCCCGTCTATGTGTGGTTCATGTTTAATATCAAATCAAATCGCAATAGAGGTAGTGCATGATAAAGGTAAGATTTGTGTAAAGGATGCACACAGCATGGCTCAGGTTAAAAGGAAAGACCAATATGAGGAAGTATTTATATGAGGGCTACTCAACCTGTGGCCCGGGGGCTGCATGTGGCCCGTGTGTCATTTTTATGCGGCCAGCCACTGTAATATTATAAAAATATGATTATTCTATCTAATTATTGACTCTCAATCTATGGACAATTCATTTCTATCACTAACCACAAGAGGGCGATAATGCATGCAGGTTCATGACATCAGCATATTGTGCTGATGTCATGAACCTGTTTTGACCTACTGACCAGAAGTAGGCGTGGCTCACCTTACAGCTGATGGACAAACCACACCAGTCACAGTAGTGTCAGGAGGTGGTGTGTCAGGAACACACACTGCCTCCCGCCACCCGACACACCGCCTTCCTTTATTTTATAATGTTCAAGGGAGTGTGATCTGGCCTAACTTCAGCATTACGGGGCTTTCACACAGGACACGGCACAGACCTCGGCCGGCGCCGCAGCCATTCATTGAGCGCGTTTACATGCACACCATATTCCGGTATTATTCGGAATATCCTCAATATTCTGGTTGCACACGAGTCATGTAAACACACCGAACCAGATTAAGGTCATATTCCAGTTGGAGGAAATTCCGACTCAGACCCCTGGCATATGCCTGTTCCAACCAGAATATTGTGCCATGTAAACACTTTAATCTGAAAATGCTCCGAACCGGAATATTCAGTCACGTCTGCGCACGCTCGATTCGCAAGGAA
This sequence comes from Myripristis murdjan, assembly GCF_902150065.1. Lineage (NCBI taxonomy): Eukaryota > Metazoa > Chordata > Actinopteri > Holocentriformes > Holocentridae > Myripristis > Myripristis murdjan. Next base: position 4,121,767 of record NC_043980.1, on the reverse strand, counting down.
TCCTGGGGCGTCTTTGTTGCTATGGTTACTGCAAGCGGGGAGAACAACATGGAGAACAGCAGCAAGAGCCAGGAGACTGCAGTCTGCCTTCAGCTGATCAAACACTTCAATATCATGGAGGATATCGATGGGAGAAAACACAGAAATAGCGACAGAAGAAGAAGAAGAAGACGTCTTCTTCTGTATTTCCAGCAGACCAGACGCCTATATGCGTGCTGCTGCCCCCCGCCTGTTGAGTGTCGCATTACATAAGAGAGTGGAATACACTGAAACACGGGAACATGCCAAGTAAACTGAATATTCCAGCTGCTGCAGCGCATATAAACACCTTATTCGGAAAATTACCTGAACTGGAATATTGACCCGAATCGGAACATGGTGTGCATGTAAACGTAGTCTTTTAGCGTTTTTCCACTAAAGTGCCGTGCTGTGAAATTCACGGTTCCACATTCATTCCCACTCCAGCAGCCCGCTTGGTTCCGGGAACCAACCGTGAAAGATTTCAGCCCGGTCTGACATCTGGTGCTGGCCCGATTAGAACGGGGCCGCGGAGGCGGGCCTAAATATGATCTCCTTTGTGATTGGTCCGTTAGAATGTCAGTTAACCAGGCTGCTACACACTGACAAGTGACAAGTGTCAACCATTAAACCTTCAGCCAGTCGGCTGTTATTTACAAACGTTAGTTTCTGGAGAGATTATGGAAGAAACTGATTTGCTTGCTGAGTTTTTTGTTGGGTTTTTCTGTTGTGTAGCCCAGTTTACATTTTTCTTACAAATGGAAATGGAAATGTGACCACTAAGCGCAGATGGCAGAGCATCTGTGAAGATGATGATAATGATGGCATCAGGCGGGCCAGCCGGTGGCTTTTTTATTCAAACAAGATTTTGTCCATTTAAAAAAGTGGCAAAAAGCTAATGTAGGCTAACAACTGACAGCTCCTCTTGTTACTATAACAACTCCATGGCAACGAGCGCGCCTCTCTAATTCTATGACGCCGACCCGCTGGTACCATAAGCAATGGAAACACTCCAAGGAAACACTCCTCGGTCTGCACCGAGCCAAGTTGAAAGTTGTTTAACTTGGGCGCAGTGCCCAGTGACGTCACCTCGGTGCGTCCAATAGGAGAGAGTAGTAGAATCAGAAAAAATCTGGCGGATTTTGGCAGAACGGCAAAACACCAATGGAGGAAAGCCTCACTGTGGCTGTGTCTCTGTGTGCAGAGCTGTGGGACAGCAGACTACAGTCCTACCTGATCTCATTAAAAAGCCCAATCATGGAGAGAGAGATCCAACAGTTTGCCATCATTCCCCAGCACTGATCAGGTGCCAGGAGCCGCATTATTCCATTGAAATCCATGGAGTTTAAATGTTTCTCTGAAGTGATGTGTCTGTCTGAGCAGATAATGATCCGTTTTCTTACGACAATGATGATTGGTTAAATACATACCGGTATATATTTTTAAGCAGTTTGGACATTCCTCTCACCCTCAGTATTTTCATGCTTTATTTAGACCATGAGCACAGTAGAGGGAGTTACAGTGGGAGAGAGACACTCACTTAGAACATTATGATAAACCAATAAAGTCAAGTAAAATGTTATATATATGTGTTTCAGGCTTATAAAACACAGTGCACTTTGCATGGAGAAAAAAAACACAGAACGACAAAGCACAGGAAAGAAATTAAACTTGGAAAAACAGGATGTCGTGTTTAGAAGTTACCACTTAATTAGAGAAAAATATAAAAAGCAGTAATAAAGTAGATCCTTATTATTGCCTTAAAGGGGGGATGGAGAGAACAGCAAAGACTTCAGTCAATCTGGAGGATGAGTGAGAAGGTTACAGGGATATAAACGTCCGGCGGCACACCTTCACACCTCGCGCCGCTGTGTTTTATGATGCAGCTCTGAGACGCTGCACAGGCCTCGGCTCGGCTGCAGGCGTTTGCTCGGTGAAATATGGAGCGCTTCACCTCACACTCAGCAATCCATTTCACCGGGCAGGACGGGGGGGATAAATCGCACAAATGACATGATCTGCAGATGTCATGTGGGACGTCCTCGCCGAGCAGCAGCAGGTTTTCTCTGACCGACTCACGGCTCCTGCCTCTCAGAATAAAACCAACACCTTCACACCCTCACGCTTTCTTTAGCGGTTTAGTGACGGTTTATCACCTCAGAGCGGCAGCTGTGACAGAGAGGGAGAATGTGCTTTATTCATGCCCAGAAAGGGAAATAGTAACACACGAGGTACACACAAATATGAGTCATTACCAGGGAACGAATGAGGAACAAACTGCTAGTAAACCGTTAGTTACCAGGCAGTTTTTGAGTGACTCCTAATCAGATTTCCCAGAGTGACTAATCCTGACTTCAAGACAGAATGAGTCGGGTTTTCCTGAAAAAAAAAAAAAAAAAAAAAAAAAAACAATGTACAGATTCACACAAAAACAATCCCTCATCAGATCCTGTAGATCCTGTATTAATAAATCATTAGTTATTGATTAGCTCATGATGATAAGTGATTCCTTCTCAGACTCATTCACTGCTGATTAGTTCAACTTAAAGTGGAACGTAACACTGAGTTGTGTGTTTGCTCTGTACTTACAGACTACAAACGCACCCTTACACTTTACGAGAGTTTGCATGATGTCAATTTTGTCAATTTTTGATCATTATAGTTTTGTATTTTTCATTAGCTTTTATTTTTTATTTCATTTTTAATTTTTGTTTTCCATTCAGTGTAGTTTCAGTTTAGTCTCCAGAGTGGGTTTGCTGGTTTCAGTTGAGTTTTTACTGTTTCAACATGTTTAGTTTGTATTACTTTCAGTATTCGCTTTAGTTTTTTATTCTCTTTTTTTTTTTATTCCCAGTCTCAGTAAACATCAGCACCAACGCCGCCTCATGCTGGCTGCATGAGCACATCTGACTGAACTGACCAACAGCAACACTAAACACACTTTCTTGTATTTTTACTTTATTTTAGTTCATTTGTAAGCAGACAATATTGTTTCAGTTTTTTCTAAAGTCATGTTTTTATTTTTAATCTCAGTTAACTAAAAGATTTTTTTCACACCCAGTTGTAGCTTAAAGTTTAGTTGTGGAGTGGAGTTAGGAGTGGGAAGAAGTACAAACTTATTTAATCCCACCCCTTACCCATAAATCCTTTTCTGTTAGTAATATATCTTCCCCTTTACCATAGTTAACAATTTAAACCTATGAAAATATATAATTTTCAGGTCAAATATTTCCTTTTTTTTCAGCAGCAAATATTGAAAACCAGGACATTTTAGTGTTTGACAGATATTTGTCTGGACTTGGGACAGCCAGCAGGAAACTGGGACAATCCCGGACAAACTGGAGTGTCTGGTCAGTGTGTTTTACAGGTGGAGTATGACTGAGCCTCAAGACGCTTCATTTTGGTTTTCACTTTGTCACCCATCTGTAGCTTTAGGTTGAATCGCTTTATGGCGGAATAGAAAATTTATGTGACAATGTTACATACCATGAGTTTAAGCCTCTCAGACTCGTGTGAACCCCCTCAGTCAGTCGTCTCTGGAAGCCTAACCTGGGACTGGGACTGGGACTGGGACTACAAGGTGTTGGTGGTGGGCGGAGCAGGCAGCCATCCGAGGAGCTGAAGCATCAGAGAGCCTCTCGCTTTTTACTCGTATTAACAGAAAATGTCGAGATCAAGACGAGAGCCTCGTTCGCTGAGCTTTCCTCAGACGCTGCTGTGAATAATTAAGTTGACGCAGACACGGCTGCACTACCCGGCTTTCTTTAAGTGCCATCTTTCATCTGTCCGGACGCTGCTGCTGTGCGGGCCTGAGGCGAAGCCCGTTATGAGTGCGTCTGCTGATCCAGGTGAATTAAAGGCTGATTGGTTAAGTCTCACAGGCAGACTCACTTTTGTCTTTGATCTGCCTCCATTGTCGTGACGCCGCATTTGTGTTTGAAGGGGAGATCAAAAGGACAGGAAGGGACACTCGAGCGAGCGGGGCCGCCGATCAGACCGGCCCAACGGCTCAAGGCTCATGAATAATTCATGCAGGTAATGCGGGTCACTGAAAATAAAGTTTGGCTCAGGAAGCTAAACCACACACGGCTGATTCATGAGAGGGATTTCAGAGTTTCAAAGTTTCTGAATTCTGCAGATGGTCCACATTGTTCATTGAGAGAAGTGAAAGTAAAGCAGGAAAGAGATTTTTCAATTAGACATATTCTGTTTTTCTTCTTCTTTTTTTGATTATTTCCTGTATTCTCAGGTGTTCTGATGACGGCTCTGGCAATATCACTCGCATGCAGAAACAAACAGGGGTTTCAACAGGAAGAAGAACTGCCCATGCACCCTCCTGGCCCATGCACCTACGGATCAAATGGTGATTCCTCGTCTGTCTCTGTCCCGTCCAAAACCCGGCCTCAGATCATTGTGTCCGTATGGGAAGGACTGCTTCAGGAGGGTGAATGTCTGCAGAAAAACACCTGGTCGGGGCGTCCCGGTAGCTCACCTGGTAGAGCGCGTACCACCTGTCAAGGCTGAGTCCTGATCGCAGCGTCCTGGGTTTGAATCTGAGCTCAGGCCTTTCGCTGCAGGTCGTCCCCTCTCTCTCTCCCCTGCCTCTCCTGTCACTGTTAAATAAAGCAGAAATGACCAAAAAAAATCTTTGACAAAAAAAGAAATATAAGAGGTCAAGATTTTCAGGGTGAAAAGGACAGGGAGGAGGGAGGTTTGATGTTCCAATCAGGAACTGATTTCCAGGCCCTGCAGAGGCTTTTACTTTGACGTGACGCATCACTGACCAAACGAGGCGAGTGCACTCAAGCTGATGAACATGAGACAGTCCAGTTCCTCTCAAACATCTGCCTCATGTCAGACCTCTGCACCTGGCAGACGGAGTGTGTGTGCAGCAGAGCAGCAGCTCCTCCCGGCTGCACATCTATTCCACTTCATAGAAAATGAGCGCCCTCCAGTTTCTATGATCCAAATTAAATTAAATTAAATTAAATTAAGCTAAATTCTGCTGTCAGTACGGTCACCTGTGTGAAATCCTCTCCACAGGAAGTGATGGATCAAAACCTGAATGTGGAATACAAAACTGTGTCCTAAAGAGCAGCGAGTGATGCTTTCAGGAGCCAATAAGAACACGGCAAAAAAACTCTGAGGCTTAATTCATTTAGTCTCATCTTCAATCTTCAATTTTTTTATTTACATTTTTTTTTTTTAAATAAAAAACACCATAAAGTTGAAAGAAAAAATGACCAAAATATTTTTTGATAAATACAGGAAAATCACCTAAATTAATAAATGAATAAATAACAAAATAAAATAAAATAATTGCAAGAAAACTATCTTTATATTAGTGGAATTCTTATAACTCTATATTTGAAAATACAGTAAAATTTCCATATAATAACCCACAAAAAAAAAAAAAGGACAATTACCAAAAATATTACCAAAAAGTTTTATATATTAAATTTTATTTAAAAAAAATGTAGAAATAAAATAAAAATAAAAGCTCACCCACAGGCTCCACTGATTTCAAAAGGTGGATCTTTATCTGTGTTACTGTCAGGATTATTTTCAGTCGTTCTACTTTAATTTGAATTTAGGTCATTTAAAAAATTGATTTAGGCACATTTATTTTCTTGTTATATTTCATTACTGCACTATCTAGTGTGTCATTAATCCACTGTTAGAACAGGTTTAATACAACATGACAAACAGTTTCTTGTCATCATATGTGCTTTAATAATTATCATTTGACATCATATCCTGAAATATTTCATTTCCTTGTGTCCTGTTTCTCATTTTAGGCATTTAAATTGGAAATGGGCTGCATTTCTATAGAGCTTTTCCGATCAATCAAGCACGACGCCCCCCATTTATGGTTTGAAAACGTCGCATTAGTGGCTTGGCTTTTTGAGTTTCTACAAGTGTCTCCTAAGATTTAACCACCTTGCCTCAAAAGATGGAAGGATCACACCTTTAATTCCCCCTCGCCCCGTGACACAAATACACACTCTCCTTGGCTGCTGGGTTGACAGGATCTATTAAAGCCATTAGAGAATATTGGCTTTTCTTAATAGATTGTAAAAACTCATTCCAGAGCCCTTCAGGTCAATTCCCACTGCAGTGGAAATAACCTTGCAGCCCGTTCACCGGTTAAATGACCTCAGCCTCGCAGGCGTGTTTCCCTCTTGTAAATGAGAAATCCTCTTCAGAGAAACGGTTTGTCCCTCTGAGCAGAATTAGCAATTTCTGCTTTAGTGGTTTGGCGGACGCTTTGCTCCCGAATGACTTTCAGTTTTAAGCTTCAGTCCCGGTCGCTCCATCAGCCTCACAGTCACTGTTAACTCTGGCAGCTGATTTTGACTTAGTCTTAGCCTTCTGAGTAAAAAGCATATTAGTTTTAGCCAAAGTTTAGTCATCTGAATTATTGTTGCTTTTAGTCCAGTTTTAGTCAAATGCATTTTTGTGATTTTTTTTTAAAAACAAAATCAGCACAGTGACTTTTCATCAAACACACTCAGATAATTTTAGATGGACTTCAGTCTGAACTCCATGTGTTTAATGATCCAGTGTGCAGAGCAGGGGAACAGGAGCTGAATTGCTGCTTTACTGCAAATCAACAAACTAAACTTTCTCTCTTCAGCCGTTTTGGGTCATGCGCCTTCAAGTGTCTCTTGAGCTCGGACGTTTTTCTTCCTGCTGTGTTTTGTGTTTTCTTTTGAGAGACGCACCAGAGGGTTTTTTTTTTTTTTTTGAACATCTGACAGTCCACCAATAACATTTTGGTCTCACCTCGTTTCATCAATGAAAACCAAATGTGCACGTCCTTCAGAGTTGTTATTATCTTTGATCTATTCTTAGCTCATCTCATCTCATCTTCATCATGGAAAAAAAACTTGTTGATGAACATTTTTCATCATTGTTCATTGACAAAGTTAATGCTGCTCACATTCAGTGTTCAAATCTCGTTTTTACTCCAACTAGGTCAAAAATCTGCCAGTGAGATGAGATAATCCCACTTGTTTCCAACGCTGACCAACTTCTCTCCAGAATTTTGTCATTTTCTTGATCCCAGTGCCGGGGTCAAGGAGTCACATACGGCTCCTGTAGCTTTGACAAAAAATAACACGGAAATAAATAACAGTTATTTCTATTTAATTTTTGTTGCACAGTGGACAGTTTTCTTATCTTGGAGTTTGAGGTGATACTGTAATACTGAAATTACAAAAAAAAATGTTTTGATGTTTCGTCAACATGCATCACTGCTACGTCCGTGGCCCAGTGACCCCCGGCCCAGTGACCCCTGGCCCCGGCCTTGGCCCCAGTGAGCTAACCACACTGATTCTTTGTTGTTTTATAATCCCTCACAGCCTCTTAGATCCTCTGCTGCTGTTTTTTTTTAAAATACAATCTGTCACATAAATAAGAGAATCATCAGCGAAGCGTTTTTTTTTTTGTTTTTTTTTTAACTCCAACATGATGGAATTCCCTACTACAGACTATAAAGACCTGCTCCGTGAACATTTTTAAACCACAACTGAAAACTGATTTATTCAACGTTGCTTTTAACTATCTTGTTCTTTTATTCAGTTCTTTTATACAGTTTATAGTTTTTTATGTCTTCCGTTGTTTCAACATATTTTATAGTTTTTATGCCTTCCTTTGTTTTATCTCCATCTTTTATATACATTAATACATCCTTTATATATACGTTTTTCAGTTGATTTTTTGGTTTTATCACACAGTATTTGCAATTGTTTCAAATCGCCTTTTTTAAAATTTTATTCTCTAGTTTCTTTCCGTCATTTTAAAACCACACCCCTTGTAAGAAATGCACTACATAAATACCAGTATTACTATTATTTTCATTATTATTGTTCTTAGTATTATTATTGTTATTGTTGAAATGAAGTCACTTCTGTGTTGATTTAACGAAGGAGCAAAAATAAATGTGATAAAATTTCACCATCCTGCTCAGAACACCGAAATCATGCCGTCTGATAGGCCATTTGTTTCACAGCAGGTCTTTACTCTGTGCTATTGATCCCCTTGGCAATAATTGGGTCCTCTGTGTATTATAACCTTGAATTATGCATGTTTGAGATGGATGTTGCATTTAAGCGCTGCAAGGCGAGGCAACGGGGATGAGATGCGATCATAAAAGAGCTAATTGTCGAGCGCCCGGTCTGCTGCGGGACGAATGTCTTGTTTGTTCCGGGCAGAAATCCAGCTGCTGCCCCGCCATAAGAATTTATCCAGGCTTAATTTGTGGGATTGACCTTTCCTTGAACATGGTTTCCACCTACACAGTCTCCTTCTCAAAGGTCAGGAGCTGAGGAGTCCAGCCGGGGGAGTGCGTTGGAAAGAAAGCGCCTCGGCATCGTAACCACGTCCTTGTCAGCTCCTTGAAGGCGCGGCCACAGTCTGACGGACGGAGGCGTCGTCCTGAAGCACAAGTCACAGCCCCAAAAACTAAAACTAATACAGCCTTTGTGCTTTTTTACGTTTTTTCACGTTTTAACTTTGACGTACATTTTCAAAAATCCACCTACAGATAACCTAAAGGAAATGCCTGGAAGCTGATGGGACTGTCCAGTACTGCAAAGGAAACTGTCTCTAATAAATAAAGAGTTTGGCAATTTTTATGAAATTTTGAAGACATATGTCCATCTTATCCCCTGAAGGCCTCTTTCATAACCCTCTAAGCGAGACACTGAAGCCATTAAAATCTCAGATAAACCCGACCTTGTAAATAATTTCTCTGTAAATGTCAGATAAAACCTTGTGGCTTTGAAGTTAATAAAATTGTTTTTTTCTAAGACGCTGAAATCCAGAAAAATCCAGCTCAAATGAAGGAGGTTGAATATGAAAATCAAGACTGCGGAGAGCTCTGTGGATTTCTGTTCATCTCTACTTTGTGTTTATCAGTGCCATCCAGTTGTTGTTGTTTTTTTTTTTTTGCGGCTCCGGAGGAATCAGATCAACATGCGAGTCGTGAGCATGTTGGATGATGATTGCGGCTACGACATGCATTCACTGATGATCATGAAGCGGCGCGCTGCCTCTTGAATTTCAATCGGCAGCGACTTCTGATAAAGTCTGCCTGCTGTTTGACACTGCATGCAAAGCAAGTAATCAACAAAATAATTCACCTGGTTATCCAGCATCTGCTCTTCAGGGGATGCTTACGACACTTGTAGTAGTATCATCAGTGTTTGCATTATTTGATGCCACTGATCCCAGTTAGTCAAATAAAATTATGACATGAATGAATAATATCAAGATGCTTTACTTCACCACCAAATGAGTTTGTGTCAGTATCTCAAGCTGGACGCACCATTTTCACGTTTTTTCCACATGATGACGTTAGCTAGAGGTTAAGTTTAGAAGAGGAAAAATCTCGGATTAGATTCTGGCAGTTAAATCAGTTTTAGTTCTGGTTAGTTTCAGGTTTTGCTCCTGATTAGATGAAGTTAAAATAACTTCCCTCCCGGTATTAGAAATCTTGTTCTTGTGAGTTGAGAACTCGCCTCAGGAGTCGTGTTATTATTTGTTAGTGCCTTGGAGACGTCCAGATTAAAAAATCAATCATATATGGGAGAAATGGCTGGGGGTTTCCTAATTCCTTCAAGATAACTTTACATTTGGACATGAAAAAGGAAATATTTTCACACATTTTTACTGATAACAACTGGTAAGTGGCTAGCTACACAATGCGGAGCTGTAGTGATTCTCCTCCTCTCACTTCTACTTTTGTTGTTGTTGTCTTTGAAGAAATACTTCAAATCCCCTTTTCTCAACTTCCCCAGCCTGAGACCAGATGTTGGACACCATTTCCACCTCTGGATGTCCACTAGTTCAGTTCCTATGGGTAGCATTTCATGTTCATAAAGACTTGAAATCTATGGGAGTCATTAGCTTGGCTCCATCAAAGTGAAAAAATAAACCTTACAGCAACTCTGAAGCTGTCTTGCGTATGCAGTCATGCTCGCTGAAATCATTTTACACTGTAAAACGTGTGAGTGCCAGCCAGGCCAGAAACCAGCTGGAACTTTCTACAACCAGAAAAATGTTGGTCCAAGCTACGAGCAGCTGCCTCCTCGCCTCCTCTGTTCACACTTAAAGATTTACTGCAGCTAAATTCAGTCCTATTTATCAGAGAAACATGCAGATAAAAATGTCCAAATTTTAAACAGCGGTTTAAATCACAGACTGTGACTGAAACGATGATGTGAAAACAAGGATTTTCCCTGCAGAGGAAATGTGCCGGATCCAGATTTGGATAAAGGTGTGTGCCAGCTCTCTGAGGCCTGTATGTACCGTCAGTGTACCGTCAGTACTGAACTCAGTGTGTCGGAGTTAAAGGTAAACATCTTGGCTCATCCACCTCCGCACCATTAACCCCACTCTTCCTGTGCCAAGCTGCTTTATCTTCAAGTCATGTCCCTTCATCCTGGGTAAACGCAATTCCTCTCGCTCGTTCTGCTCCGACCACATTTTTTATTTTTTTTTTATTTTTTTTTTTTATGATTTAATCCTTATCTCTCAATGTCTTGACAGCAGCACGACTCTGACCTCTGGCCTCTGTGATTTTCAGTGATGGAGGCCGTGAATCCACAGCACAACAAAGCAGGAGACGGAACGGAGCTGCTGCAGATTTATGGGACTGTCCGGGTGAAAGTTACCAGATGTGACATTTGGAAACCACCTTTGTTTTATTGTACAGCACTCTGGTGAACACTCTCTGTTTTTTTTTTTTTTTTTTTTTTTTTTTTTTTTTTAAATGTGCTGTATAAATAAAGTTGACTTGACATGACACTGTCCGATTTGTGGAGAGTGGGAGTTATTTAACACTCCTCAAGTCCTTTTTATTGTGCAGTCTGATGAGGCTGCAGTCCATTCTGTCCTTTATAAACTCAAGGAATTAAGTTGTACATCAGTGAAGCTGCTGAGTGGAATCACATTTGATCATCTGCAAACTCTGTTACATAATGTAGAGAAAAGTCACACAAGTAATGAACCTCATTCTCGAAGACAGTGCATGTTATGAATCCCCATTTGTGATCTGAACATCGTGCGCTGCTCTCCGGACAGTCAGTGATGATGATCTTTGGGACTTAACATCATTAATTTGAGACAGACTTTGGTTCTGACAGTGACAGAAGCTCCGACTGGGAATGTAATTTATAATCTAATCTATAACCTTTAAATGCATCTCACTGTGAGGAGGCTCCGTGCAGCATCATGCCAGCACTGACCTGCCATCACCTCTCATCCTGGTGATTTAACGCACGTGTCCTAAAAATCTCAATTTGGGGATTAAAATTCTCTTCATCACTTATCTGAATTTGCTGTTTAATTGCAGAATTTTCCAAGAAAAACAAGACATCATATTGACAACTATGACAAATAATCACACACAACAAGCATTTTCTTGCAGAAAAGACGAAGCAAAACCTCTAACAACATGTCATGCATTTCCCAACCAGATGCACAAAAATGTTGACTTAGATTTCAGTCTTACGCAGATCAGTCCACACCGTCTCCTCTGATGCTTCCCCTGACTGAGACCAGATGTTGGACACCATTTTCTCCTCTGTACATCCAGTGGTTCAGTTTCTATGGGTAGCTTTTCCCGTTAGCTTAGCATAAAGACTTGGTGAAGACGGTGTCCAACATCCGGTCTCAGTCTGGGGAAGATGGAAAAGCTGAATTTTGCCCAAAACACTGGAGTGTTCCTTTAATGTTCAGTTGTCACTGGAGATGCCTCGTCCTGCTGATGTTCTGGTCTTGTCTCAGTTGACGACCTGCTGTGTGCAGTCGTGCTCGCTGAAATGATTTTATACGGTAAAACGTGTGAGTGCCAGCCACCCCAGAAACCAGCTGGAATTTTCTACAACCAGAGAAATGTTGGTCCAAGCTAAGGGCAGCTGCCTCATCTGGTCACACTTATAGATTTGCTGCAGCTAAACTTTGGAGTGACATTTTCCATCAACAACCAATCACATAAAAGCCCTGCCTTATGTCCCGTATTTGGTGCAAATCGTTTGACGTTACAGTTGACAGTGTGAGTTCAAAGGGCCTATTTCAGTGGCAAGATGACGTGGTTGCTCCTGGTCTCTGTGCAGGATGAATCCCTGCAGATCCAGGACTGGGTTTCACGCTGTCTGCCGAGATGGAGGTGAAACATCTCAAGGAGCCCTCTTGAGCTCCTCTGACACTCGTAGTGATGAAGTGCGCACGTCCCCGTCATCCGCTGACTTCTTCTTGCCGGCGACGAAGGTCACCGACCTCAGCGGGAACTTGCTCACTGTCCTCAGGCATTTGGTGTTGTTTCGAAAGCTCACAAAGCAGAGGGTGTTGATGACCCCGTTGCTCATGGCGATGCACTCGATGATGTAGAAGGCCACCAGGGAGTTCCTGTCCCTGGAAATGAGGGTCGGGTAGAAGTCGCGGAGCAGGGTGAAGCCGTAGTATGGCGCCCAGCAGAGGACGTAGGCCACCAGCACCAGAATCAGCACCACCACAGTCCTCCGACGCCTCTGCAGCCTCTTCCGGATCTGCTCCGTCTGGAAACCCGGCATGTTCTTAAACCACAGCTCTCTGGAGATCTGGCTGTAGCAAACAGTCATGACTATCACGGGACCCACAAACTCCAGGGCAAAGACAAAGAGGAAGTAGGAGCGATAGTAGACCTGCTGATCCACCGGCCAGATCTGGGCGCAGAAGGTCTTGTGGGTCCGTCCAGCCTCGTGCGGGTACGTGGTCTCTGAGGCCATGTAGGCGGAGGGGATGGAGATGACGATGGGCACGATCCAGACGGTCAGGATCAGACAGTAGGCCGTCTGGTGCTTCATACGAGGCCTCAGAGGGTAAAGGATGGCCATGTACCTGCAGACACAAAGACAAGACTGTGTAAAGAGGTGTGGACAGTGCGTGGTTTGGAAACCTTGAAGTCCCAGTCGAGTGATTTTTAAATGTCCTTTATGTCTTAAATGTAACTCTAAATCTTGCCCTCATTAAAAATATGCAGATCTATGTATAAGATCATTTCTATCACTAACCACAAGAGGGTGATGATGCAGAGGCTATTGCGCTGATGTCATGAACCTGTTTTGACCTACTGACCAGAAGTCAGCACCGGTCATGGAAGTGATAGGAAGCGGTATGTCCGGTGTGTGTTCCCTGCACACCACCCCCCGACACACCGCCTCCCGACACACTGCTTCCCACCTCTCAACACACCGCCTCTCGACACACCGCTTCCCACCACCCAACACAGCACCTCCCGCCTCCCGGCACACCGCCTCCTGCATCCCGCCCCATGAGTTGAGCACTTTGTGACGTTTCCAGGGCAACTTACAAAAACCTAAACCAAAAGCAGCATCGGCTGGAATTCATTTCAAATTTAAAGTCAGGTGAGTGATGTTACCCACCTTAAACAGCTGCTCACTCATTTTTGTCAGGAAAAAGTGTTCAAAACAATCATCTCTACCAGATGACTGGTTCCTGTGTTCGTGACTGTGACGCTGTCAGATCCTGTCAGGACTGTTTCCAAGGCGATGGCGCCATGCGTCCGCCCACTCACCTCTGCTGCGATTTGGGTGTAAAACTGCAAAACTGGGATTAGACTTCGGTCGGCGGGACGCGTGCATGTGCCGCCCTTGCTGCAGGTCTCAAACATCACGTTGAGCACAGCAGCGGATAAAACTAGACCAAACTCCATCAGACACTCAGTGGACCAACAGGGTGTGTTTTCCTCACGTACAGGAAGTCCAGCCTTCCTGTGGCCATCAGAGTTTTTAACGCCTCTTGTAGAGGGTCAGAGGCTCGGCCTGACTTAAAATACAACACAACTGTACAATATTTTACTGTTTATTGACCATTTAACTGTGCAATCATTTATACCTGTAGGACTCGACAACAATTCAACAGTGCGGTCTCACAGTGTATATATGGTGTATATAGGTATACTTTTGACATATGCTCTGTTCCTTATTTCTGCATTTATTTTTGTAATGTTTATTTTTCTTATTTCCTTTTCTATTTCTTCTGGTGCAGCACGGTGCCAGATCGATAGCACCAAATCCAATAGGAAGCTACAAAAATCACTGACGCAGGTGCTGATGGGTCATTTTTCCTAGGATGGTAATGGCAAGATGGTTTTACATTTTGGACAATCTTTTCTTTCCATTGGCATCCAAAAACGGGCTGCTGGCGGTTATCTTAGCCAGAGAACACAGGGGCAGATTTCAATGTTGTGTCCACAAACTGCAACAAAGAATTTAGAACAGAACAGAATACAGAAGAGAATTTTGTTACTTAAAACCAGTAAACACCATTTCCCAAGATCCTGCACCACTCTGCCCGGAGGTACACTGTTTTTTTTTAATTTTTTAATTTTTTAATTTTTTGTTGTTGTTGTCGCTTTTTTTTTTTTTGTTGTTTGGGGTTGCTGGGGCAATGATACAACACAACAACAATGGCGCTGAAAAATTGTGCCATTTTTGAAATTATGATGCATAGTAAAGGGAATTAAACCAGAAAACAACACAAGAGCACCACAACCACAAAACAGGCCTATTTGTGTTTCCAATATTAGATGCCAAATGCAAATGCACCCATGTTTTCTATGTAGCACACGGAGAATTTGACGGATGTCACAGTTAAATGGCTCAAACTCTCCTTCCCTTGAGCCGGAGCTCACAAGGACGTGAGGAGACGTGCTGCGAGCTGCTCGTCCTCCGCTCGGTGAACTCGGCGCTTCACAGGGAGTTCGGATCCACTTTGACCTTTTGAGATCCGTGGAGATTAATTATCCAGCTTTCCTTCCTCACGGATGCTACTTTTATGTGGTCGGGGATGTCAGCCATGATTAAAGAAACCGGGAGAAGTTTACTCAGCTGAGTTCTTCCCACCGGCCGCAGCAGCCGTGTTAGTTAAAGCTGATGATGGATGGATGAGGAGCTGCCATCACTGCAACAGAAACCAAACCGTCCTGAGTCAGAGACACTGCGCCACGCCAAGGAAAATATCCATGGTTACTAACAGACGAGGCTACAGGTGGTGACATGTGACTTCTCTGCCATGTCTTTAAAAAAATTGTCTTTCAAACCGGTCAAAGGGAGGATCTTGTGAAAAAATGGCTGCGAACCAGATTGCAATCTTACAAGTTAATGGACTTAATGACCCTCAGCCTGGGGGTTTCAAACCGTTTCGTCTTCTGGACCCCCAAGTTCTCATTAAGCTCTGGAAGTGATTTTGCCCTCAGGACTCTGATATGAAAAGATATTCTGCTATGCATTAATGATGGAATTATCAACTTGTCAAACCTGTCAAATAAATTGTAAGTGGTGATTAACCCATTTATTACCCAATTTTTCCCAGACACAAAAATATCCAAATCATGTGTCATTAGTAGCCCTTTGAAACAATCAATCATAATTTTTAGAAATTTTCATGGAAAAGTGTGTGAAAAAGTGTGTTTTATGATCGGTCACAATTGTGACCGGTGGGATAATGTGTTGTATCAACCATTGGACAGACTGAATATAGGCCTATTTGACCTATGCAGTTTGTGTGTGTGTGTGTGTGTTTGTGTTTGTGTTTGTGTGTGTGTGTGTGTGTGTGTGTGTGTGTGTGTGTCTGTCTGTGTGTGTGTGTGTGTGTAAAGTTAGGTAGAATTACAGTTGTGTTCAAAATTATTCAACCCCCACTGCAGTAAAGTGTTTTAGCAAGTTTGACATTTATTTTTTATGTTGTTCATAATCAGATCAAATAAGGACTTGTAAAACAGACAAATGCAACTTAAATTACAACAATATTTTTTCTATTATACCAAAAAATGTCCTTTCTGTGATTACCTCATTGACAAAATTATTCAACCTTTTAGTCACATACATCCTTAGTACTTAGTACAATACCCTTTGGCAGTAGGTAATGTCCTTCAGACGTGAAACATAGCTTGACACAAGTTTCTTGCAGTGATCTACAGGTATCTTAGCCCATTCCTCAAGGGCAAAGGCCTCCAGTTCATTGACATTCTTGGGCTTGCGTGCTGCAACTGCCTTCTTCAAGTCCCACCAGAGATTTTCTATGGGATTTAAGCCGGGCGATTGCGATGGCCACTCCAGAATCTTCCAGCCCTTCTTCTGCAACCAAGCCATGGTAGATTTGGAGGTATGCTTGGGATTGTTGTGCTGATGGAAGGTCCAACGTCTCCCAAGTTTCAGCTTTGTCACTGATTGCATGACATTTGCACCCAAGATCTCCTGGTAGTTAATTGAATTCATGGTACCTTGCACACGCTGGAGATTCCCTGTACCTGAAGAAGCGAAACAGCCCCAGAGCATAACTGACCCACTGCCATGCTTCACAGTAGGCAAGGTGTTCTTTTCTTTATAGGCCTCGTTCTTCCTCCTCCAGACATATCGTTGATCCATAGGCCCAAAGATTTCCAATTTTGTCTCGTCGCTCCAGAGAACAGTATCCCAAAACCTTTGTGGTTTGTCCACGTGGTTTTTGGCATACTGGAGTCGACTCTTCTTGCGCTTTGGAGTCAGCAGGGGGGTGCACCTGGGAGTTCTGCACGGAGGCCTTCATCCCGCAGTGTGCGCCTTATTGTCTGGGCCGAAACATGAATACCTCCCTCTGGCAAGTCCTGTCGCAGTTCCTCAGCTGTCGCCCACGGATTTTTCTCCACCTTTCGTTTCAGGTACCGGACAGCAATCGCTGACAGCATCCTCTTTCTGCCACGTCCATGTAGCGTTTCCACTGTGCCTTTAGCTTTAGACTTGCAAATTATGCTTCCAATTGTGTCTCTTGAAATGTTTAATGTCTTTGCTATCTTTTTATATCCATATCCTTGCTAATGAAGAGAAATTACCTCTTCTCTTGACTTCTTTGACCATCCCCTGGACTTCACCAGTCCTTTTAAATCTGCTTAATAATTGCTCGTTATGGTTCTGTTCACATCTGCAGGTGTTTTCAACACCTGATTGAAAACACCTGATTGAGACCTCTGTTCTTAAGACCGGTAATCTTTAAGGGGTTGAATAATTTTGTCAATGAGGAAATCAGAAAAATGACATTTGTTAGTGTATTAGAAAAAGCATTTTTGTAATTTTAGTTGCATTTAGCTAATTTACAAGTCCTTGTAAGATTTCATTTTAAAAAAGATTTAAAAAAAAAATAAATAAATGTTAAATTTCCTAAAACCCTTTACTGCAATGGGGGTTGAATAATTTTGAACACAACTGTAGTTGGCTAGCTAGTCTTCCTGGGGTCCGTGTGTGTGTGTGTGTGTGTGTGTGTGTGTGTGTGTGTGTGTGTGTGTGTGTCTGTGTGTGTGTCTGTGTGTGTGTGTCTGTGTGTGTGTGTGGTGTGTGTGTAAAGTTAGGCAGAAAGGTAGGTAGCAGCAGAAAGTTAGGTAGAACAGTTAGCCTATGTGTATTAGCATGTAGATACAATGGGTTATCCCACCGGTCACTATTGTTGCCGGTGACATGCTTGTGAGTTCTATGACCACACTGAACAAAGTTGTGTAATTTCAAATGCATACATCAATACTAGACACCTTAAACATGATGTGTACCAAAAATCTATGTCCTCTCTTTATGTTAACATACTTTACTAAGCTTTTCTTTGGGAGCTTTATTGCTGCCATCCTCTTCTCTTGGCGCAAACACGAAGTAAACAGCTCTGGTCATGTGACAATTTACAGTAAACATGTGACACTGCACATATTTCATTGAGACCCTTTCTTATTTCAATATTTGCTGGAAATGCTTTGATAGATCATTCAGTAACATTTTTATAGCCTTAGAAATGAAACATTTTTTTACGGTCACTATTGTGACCGGTGGGATTAAATGGGTTAAAGCCTAATAAAATAATCACTCAGTCACATATTTTTGTGTCGTAGCGATGCCTATGAATGAACCCTTCGAAACTTGAGCAAATTCACTGGATTTCTTTCCAAAACATGCAGGGGGAAAAAACAATCAGCAGATAAGTAAGAAAACAGTGAAAAGTTACAGGGACATGACCAGAAGATTGGCAAAAAAAATTGTTAAAAAAAAAACAGCAAAACACACAAAAAAAAACTAGCAGAAACCTTGCTAAACATTTCCAGAAAATTAGCTACAAAATATATTCAAAAAATGACAAGAAAAGTATGTTTAGAATTATTTAAATATGTTTAAAGGTCAGATGAGTGATGCTGGATGGACGTCAGATTTCATGTTTAAAAGCTTGTGAAGGCTCGCGTGCACTTTCACAAATTGTGTGCACATTTAAATTAAAGCGAAATTCAACTATTCCTCGTTTTGCTGAGGAAGGCCCGCACAGCCCCCCCCGAGGGGCCCTGGACCACACCTTGAACACCACTGCCTCAGCCCCACGCAAGGAATTTATAAAGAAGCTGTGTGTATTAACTGGAGACAAAACAGTCCATCTATTACTTTGAAAAATTATAGTTTGACAGTCACACCAATGCCACTTTACCCTGTGGTTGATACTCAGACTAATACTGTATTAAATAATAGCAATGATAATAATGATAATGATGAAATTACAGTGATTGAAAAAATCTGTTAAAAAAATCTGATTTGTTAAAATCATGCTATATAAATAAAGTGGATTGGATTGGATCGGATGTGATTATTAAAACTTCTTAAACTGCACATAAAAAACAGAATCAGTTTAGACTAACAATATTGGTTAATAATAATAATGATAATAATAAATCGTCAATGTTCATTAAACAAAAAAAGATTTCAGAGAATACAGTGCATTTTCTTTTAAAATATGGATTATCAGTTCAGTTTTGGAAAGTGTGCTTGTCTCGTTATCTTGCACGACTTGCTGGATTTGCAGAGTCACTAAAGTGCATCAGGAGAGCCTTTAATTTGAAATACTTCACCTACTGAGTAATGATCTCCTGCTGACTCAGAGAAATAGTGTGAAAAGGTCTCCTGCCGTCGGGACCTGAGCTCAGTCTCTCTCTGTTTGTTTCATGAGACCGGGGAACGCACGACTCCAGATTTTCTGCAGAGCGCCGGCTGAAACAGCTGTGACTCCGAGCAAAACTCTCTCCACGTTTGAAGAGGTTTCCCGCTGCTGCTGGGAGGGAGGCGGCATCAGAGTTTATTTTCCATTTAAAACACAAACTTGCACCAAAAACCTTTCCATCTTTCCAGCAGAGTGTTATGGTGAGTTCGCGTCTAACGTTTGTTTGCTGTGGTTTGAACGGCTGATTCTTTGTTCCGTATTTGGTTCAGTTTGTTTTCATTCATTCATTCAAACGAACCAAAATGTTTGAATAAAAGCCATTTGGTCAGTCTAGTCTCCAGCATGGTCATGGAGCTCCATCAGCAGCTTTGGCTTTTCTTCATTACCACACAGCTCATTTGGGCTAAATACCCAGAAGGCAATGTGTCTTCTTGTTGCTTTGTGTCAGCCCTCCATTCATTTTGCTCTTGTGTTGCTAACCACCAGCTGCTAACACTTGTTTCTCTCTGTTATTAATTACGAGGCCATAATGCTCATCTGAGCTATGGGAGCTGCTTCAGCCCAAAATGCACAATTACCCCTTTTCCACCAGGGCTGGTTCGGAGCCGGTGCCTGACTTAGCACCAGTTTTTTGGCTTTCCACCGCCCAAGCTGGGGCCAAACTGGTGCCAAACTGGTTCCAAACTGGTGCTAGGCAAGCACCGACTCCGAGCAGGGGCTAAACAGGAGCCAGAGAAAGAACCGATGACGCGGCCCACCGCGTCATTGGTGGGCGGGGTTACAAAACAAAACAGGAACTGCGAACGCTATAAACATAAACAATAATCCCCGAGAAGCCGCGGGTTATACTGATTTTACAGCGGCATGGAACGCGGCTCAGCAAATTACATTTAAGGATGAGAAGCACCCATTTTATAACTAAACATAGCTGTCATTCGTTCCGATCACGAATCCGACAGGCAGCCGACAATAATTGTGTTTTTCGCCTCTGTATTGAAATGTAGGCTTGTAAAGACACAAGCAGTATTTGCATGGCTAATAAATCCAGATCCTGCTCCACCCAGGGCCAGAAACTGTATCGGGAAAGCAGCGTTATATGCTTGACTGAGACGCGGCTCACGAACATCATCCCCGACTCACTGATCAGTTTCACCGGCTTCAGGACAGGACGGGCGGACAGAGACAGAGACGCTGCAGCCGCTGTATAGTATGAGTGTGCAGTTTGATGTGTGTTGAAGTGATGAAGCTGCCGTGACAATGTAATTTCCTGCAAAGGATTAATAAAGTATCATTCATTCATTCATTCATTCATGATGGTTATTGTGATTCTGAGCGGGCGTCTCGCGCACCCGTCATTACGTTTTCCGATGACGTCATGACGTGGCTCTGACTTGGCTCCACTTGGCTCTTGGCCGGTGGAAAAGCAAACCAGTTCTTCGTTGGCACCAGTTAAGCACCGGCTCTAGCACCAGCTCCGAACTAGCACCAGGTTTTTTCTGGTGGAAAAGGGGCAAATGAGTCCTGTAGTCCAGTTGAATCTTGGTCAATTCATGTTCACACCACAAACAAACCACTCCAGAATTGGTTTATAACCAAGAGAGACTGCCTCCTCGGCGGGGTCTTGGTCTTGTTGTTTTGGTCCGATCTAAGTGTGATTGCTGGTTTCACATCTGAAAAAATGGACCACATCAGGGCATTGAAGGGACCAGAGTCCAATCCAATCAGACTAAACAAGGCAGGTGTGAAAACACCTCAGCAGAAGCTCACTGTTCTCATCCCGTTCCTTACTGGATGACAAAGTTTGATGGATCAAACAAGGATTCCCAATGAGATGAAACATCTACAGGTGACCAGTCTGGTAAGCAGGTAGCAAAGGAAATGACCCATGAGCTCCAGAGTCCTCAGGCGCCAGCCTCAAGCTCCAAAATGGTTGACGTCTTGACCTGGAAAAGGTCAGCTAAATCACTTCCCTCCTCCTGTCGGAAAGCCTTAACCTCGTCCCTCAGTTCCCCCAGTTTATCCCAGACCTTCCGCCTACATGACCATCTGACCTCCGTGAGGCAGCAGGGATCTGTGCTCTGCTCCGTCTCTGTGGAGGAAAAGGTTTGTGTTTGATCAGATTCACCACCTGAACAGCAGGATCTATAACCTCTGCCTCGGCTGAGTGGCAGTTCTTTCTTTGCTTTCCTGAAGCTCTTCTTTCAGAGCACAGACGTCTGCCACCGCACACACACGAGCTGTAAATCCAGATTTGCATCCCGTCGCTCTCTCAGCGCCATCGGCACAAACTCCAACACAATGCTTCAGTTTTCTCCAAATTTGAATCAACAGCTTGGAAAATGGCCTGACCTTGTTGTTTTCAAGAGGCTCAAGAAAGTAAATTCTAGGGATGTTGAATCTTATGTTTTAAAGTTACCCCCTCCACATTTCTTTACTCAGACATTGGCCCAAAAATCCAAATTCTAACCCTGAGATACAAACCATAATCAGAATATGGAATGAAGTGAAAAGAAGTATGAAAGCACACAACACACTTCCTGTCCTAGTTTAGTACAGTCTGAGGTAATAACTATTTCCACAACTATTTCTGAAAAAGGAGCGGAACAAATCAAAGACGTTTTTGATCCCAATAATGATGCGTATGTCGTTTGAGAAACTTGTACCAAGTTCCTCGCAAGTTCCTCGCAAACAACTTTTTCAAATATTTGCAGATTAAGAGTTTTATTGGAGCTCATCAGAAACAATCTTGTGTGTCTTCCCCTTTAACAGACCCAGAGAGAGGACCATATCAGAAAAGGTATAATATCTAAACTACAGTTAGTTACTTTTGAGAGTAACTATTTACAAAGTTACTGCTCCTGCAGAGTAACTAGTTACTTTACTTAGCCACTCTTTATTAAAAGGAACTTATTCAAGTACTTTTATAGCTGCACTAAGCAATTTCTGACAACTAGAGGGCATTGAGAGCTAAAACTTCATTTGTAAACAATCGCAGTCAGTCCTGCTTCCTGGTTCCTGGTTAGTTTAGGTGGTTTTGGGATGGAAATGAGGGCTATATTTGGATTAAATTAATCCTGTTGGATTAAATTGGATTATTTTGTCTCTGACCTTCAATCTGAAAATGTAGTGAAGCTGCAGACCTTCAGCTACAAGGCGGGGCTGCTTTGAATGAACTCGCACCGCCGATCTGAAATTCAGATCTGTTTGTCAGCAGAATGTGATGTTTCAGTGGCACTTGAATGAAGCTGAAGAGGAGGGAGGAAGAGGAAAGGAAATAATAACAGGCTGTAAACTGTCTGGTGGAGAGCAGAGCCACAGGGATGACTCTTACACTGCAAAGGTCATTTTACTGTAACCAAAAAATGCATGTAATATTGACTCTGCAGTTTGAAATGGGAGGGCACACCACATTGAACTGAGCAACAAAGAGACACCATTTTTACAAATTATCTCCCAGCTTGTGGTCTGTCAGAACCATTAAAATCCCTCTGGCACATGGCACTTCTACAATTGAAATTAATTTCGTCTTCCTCTTCCTGATCTCAGTAAGAACCTGTTAGTGAATCTAATGAAGCTAACGAATTCCATCTTCATCAACACGGTGCCAGGAGGAGGCAACAAGGTGAGTTAGCACATCACAAGACTGAGCTGACTGAGCTGAAAAGACGCTGAAGTCTCGGAGGGTGGGCCTCACAGGTCAAGAGCCTGGGAGATGGAAAGCCAGAGGTGTCATGAGTGTAGACATTTGGCCATTAAAAACCAATAAAGACAACAACAACCATGCATCAAGTGTCTGCAGTTTGTGTTCACACATGCAGATGGAAAGATGAAGGAGTTGGTCAGGTCTGTTGGATTTACAGAGCTGGAAGTGAGACCGTTTCTAGAATAAAATGTGCACTTGTGTCCTTTTTTTGGCTGCAGTAAGAGTGAGAAGTGAGTCAGATCCTGCTGCAATCTAATTGGCCAGGGTGACAAATGGGCTTGCTGTACCAACCTTACTCCACAAGAGTAACACGAAAAATTTGCAGCATATTGTAAAATGATCTGGACATCCCAGACTGACTGAGGTGTCATTTTTACTCCAATCTTGACAATATATCAGGGATCATCGGGGACACCTACATTAGTAGTGATACTGTATACTGTGCGCCTGGCCTCCACACCTCTACTACTGGGTTAGATAAAGTTAATAAAACACTCTAAAAGGTAAAGAGCTTCAAGGAAATGTTACAGCAAAGTAACCATAAGGGAACCCAACAAGAATCCCTGAGGAACCCCTTCATAAAGGGTGTATAACTTTTACAGTGTGATATACGATTCTTTCCTCTTGCTAAAAAAAAAAAAAAAAAAAAAAAAAAAAAACATTCTTCTCGGTAGGAACCATAAGCTGCCGATCAGCAAACACACAACCCCTCCCCAGGATCTTAAAGAACCCCTATTGTACCTCTTTTTTCACAGCGTCCCGTGTTTTCCTCTGGAAAAGCAATAATTTACACCAGAGGGCTTTTTGTCATGTTGTACATAAACCATTGTTACAACAAAGAATAATAGACCAGATTAAAAAAAAAAATCTTACTTGTTGCTGTGCGCGCGCACACACACACACACACACACACACATTGCTTGTAGCATGATCATGATGCAGTCACAGCAGGGCCTCTCAGCCTCACAGCAGCAGAGCAAATGTTGGAAGTGACATGTGCACAAGGCAGGAAGGCTAATAAAGATCAAGGCAACAAGCTCATACAGTACACACACACACACACACACACACACACACACACACACTCATGTACACACAGCGAGAAAGCAGCAGCCTCCTTTGAAAATGAAAGCGGGAAGCCCGACACAGGAAGAAAGAGAAAGGAGGTGGAAAGAGGAAGGAAAAAGAAGGGAGGGCGAACGAGGAAAGGAGGAGGCAAGAAACAGAAGCGAGGAAGGACTGAAGATGAAAAAATGTGTTTACTCATTTATTTGTGTTTTCATTAATGTGTTTATCATACTGAAGAGAATCAAATGTCAGAAGAAGTCCATCTAGTTTTCTTCCAGTGAGCTGATATCGGTCTTCAGTGGCTGTGATGCCTCATATTCATCACTGAGGTGATGAATATGACAGGTTTACTGTAACTACATCACTGCATACACACACATACAGAAATGCATATATGCACTATGAAATTTAAATTTTAGCGCATTAATTATGGATGATATCATTTGCATTTCAGCAGGGAACCTGTCAGAAGAATCGCACTGGAACCCTGGAAAACAGCATCAGAGGAGCTTGTATGTCCTGAAATGGAAACCAGTATGTTTAATATGTGTTTCAGTGGATTTCAACCATAATGAGAAGAAAACTGGTTGAGAAAATGCATTTTGGAAAAAAAAAAAAATCAATATCAGTACAAAATACGGGTTGCTTCAAAGCTAAAAATGTAAGTATAATATCTTCAGATAAGACTGTGCAGCTCCATATGGTCTGCACTGTGTGTGTGTGTGTGTGTGTGTGTGTGTGTGTTATATTTTAATAGCTACATCATACAAAGGACCGCTCAGCATCTTAGGGGCTTCTAAGTAAAGAGAAGTAAAACAAACTCGTTATTTCTAATGCATATGCCCTGCTGAGCCTGACGGTGGCGCTAGAGGGAAGGTCACAGGGTCACCAAAATCTCCAGGTTTCATCCTGAAGGCAACATGAATGCTGTCAGCAAATGTAACAGCAGTGCAAAAACCTTTTGAGGAATTAATGAGCAATATACACAATTTGACCTGTAGGAGGCGCTACAGGGAAGGTCATAGGATCACCATGAGTGCTGTCAGAGGAAATCATGGTGAGCCATCAAATACATTTGGACCAATCTGCTGACTGACAGAACAACACAGTGATGTACCGGCATAGTTACATCAAATAAAGGCTGGATATCATTAGAAAAATAACTAAATGATGATGGTACTATGTGGAGTACCTCTGCTAAATAATGCAACTCGTCTGAAGACAGTTTGAAATATTTCAAGCCCAAATCAACTTCAGACAAGATCACTCTGCATGAGTTACGTTTCATGCATGGCAAATTTACTCCTTTACACAAGGCGGGCGTTTTTTTATTCATGTGCTTGCTCTTCTGCAGATTTCATTTCTCTCACTTTTTGACAGCAGAGAAAGTGAAAACTGTCACTGGCCTGTTGGGCTTGTGACGCGTCGTGTGTTTGTGAGGCTGATTTATGGTTCTGTGTCAAAATGTCGCTGTCGCGACATCGATGACATCCACAGATTTTTGGATTTTTAGTTCTGCATTGGGGTTTTTGTGCAAAGATGCTGAAACACAACATCAATATACAGGGTTTTTATTTCTTCTAAGCTACAAAGCGCAGATTAAAACTGTTTGTATTCTGTGAGACAGACAGCCCACTGCTGACAGATTTTTCACTTTGAATTTATTGACACCTGACAGGCTACGTCGTCATACAAGTAAACCTGTTTGTGAAGCTGCTACGCTCGTCTCTCTTTGACCGAGCCTTCTCCTTTTTTTTTTTTTTTTTGAGTTTCTGCCTCCACCCATCTTGCAGAATTTCTTTCCCTGGGGTTTAGAAATAAAGCACAAAACAAGTGGCCAAAGAAATATGAGCTCTTAGAGGCAATGTGGAGAAACTTGTGTCAATCTTGTACAAATCACTGATCGATCGATGATTTTCAGGCTGTGTTTTCGTGATCACATTTTGATGGACAGTAGAGGAGACCAGTGAGAGGAAGGTGGATTAGCTGCTCCCATTTCCAGCAATAATCAGGGACCTTCTTCCAGGAGTCCTGCTTCTGTTCGGAGCGGGAAGCCTGTGAACGGGGTTACTGTCTTTGCCACCAGTGGTTTCATTCGGTGACACATCAAGGAATTACCCATCTTTTGAAAACGGTAGCACTGTTATATTTGCCGAACAGGCTCTGCTTGAGGGAGCTTTGGATCCCTGGCAGCATGAGGGAGGAATCCGCTGAAACAACTGTCCTTCTGCTGAGTGAATCCTAACAATCAGCGCAGCAACAGGCACAGCTGAAATCAAAGGTAGACAACGTGATCCAGCAGGATTATACCAGCAGGAGGCTGCTGGGGCGGTGGAGGGAGCTGCATCGTTGCATGGCATGAAATCAGCAGCGTACAGGCAAAAACTGAGAGCTTATAGAGACACTTTGAACACTTGTGAGAATGTGATTGGATAAGAGTCAGCTGGCCTGATCAGCTGCCTGTCAATGAGCCTCTGAAGCTGTTATGGTCTTTTCAGACGGACAGTGATTGAAGCACCGAAGTGATTCGTTTTCAGGCGAGCGGGCAGGTAGGAAGGTATGTGCGATGTGTCAGGCGGGGCTCGTCTCATGCACACACCCGTCTTGAACTTTTTTTCAAGGAAACGTGCAGCGTCGCCCCACAAAATCGACTGTTTGCCGCATTCAGCAGCACTCGACAACACCTGTCCACGCACGGCTAAACACAAGCCACCGAGGGCTAACTCAACTGCCTAGTAAACTAACCTATCAGTTAGTAGTTGTGTTATTTAGTTTTATACTTCTTTCTAGAGGATGTATTTTAATATGTTGTTAAAGAGAATATAGTTGTACCGATGGGATGCACAGAAGCTGTTTCTGTGGTTACCACGTGTAGAGCGCCTGGCGGTCGCTTGCGAGCAGGGGCGGAGCTAGAGAAATATTCTTGGTGTGGAGCTAAAGGGTGAAATTTTACAGGGTGGTAGACACTGAGATAACATTTTTTTTCTTTTAGATTGCCCAAACTGGGGTGGCAGCTGGGGTGGCAAGGCCTCTTTTGAGGGTGGCAGCTGCCAGCCCAGGCCACCACGGTAGATCCACCCCTGCCTGTCTGTTCACATGAGTGAGTTTTAGTGGTTTTACATCTCCCATCTACCCAGTGTGTGGGAACCAAAGCCACGGAGGCACTGTGACACAGAACCATACCGTGACCTGGCTTTTATTTTGGTGACTGTAGTGTGTTTTGCGAGGAGGAGGAGGACGCACCGGTCGACGGCGATGGCCAGCAGGGCGTTGGTGGACACGTAGAGGGAGACGGTGCGCAGGTAGTTGGTGGAGGCGCAGAGCAGCAGGCCGTGATCCCAGGACAGCTGCTTCACCACGTAGTAGTCCAGCAGGAAGGGGCAGCACACCACGGCCACCAGGATGTCCGACACGGCCAGGTTGGCGATCAGCAGGCTGGTGAGGTTGCGGAGCTGCTTGTAACGGGCCAGGCTGACGATGAACAGGGAGTTCCCGACGCCGCACACCAGCATGATGCCCACCAGCACCACGGCGATCACGATGGTGGCCACGAAGAAGGCGCGGCCCTGCGTCGTGTCGGGGATCTCGTCCACGGGAACCTCGTAGTCCAGGTCGTAGGCGGCCAGCAGGGAGTCCGCCGACGTTTCAGCCAGGCTGCTGTTGGTCGAGTCGGCCATGTTGGATCAGGACGGCATGCTCAGATCGACGCTTCTGCAGGGACGAAGGGAAAACAAAATAAGCAAAGCGACAAAAACATGTGGTGCTGCTCATCTGGGCTAATCAGAAACAAATATGTTACCTTGTTTTGGGCTAGGCTTTGCCAATATCCAAATTTAATGCTGCAATATTGTCCCATCAAAATATTGCAATATTCGGCACATTATTCCCCAATCCAGCATCCCCAACATCAACACCACCATTTAGAAAAAAAAATGAATACTCTAAAATTTCTTAAATCAAATAAATTTTGTAAAAGAAAGGTCGTAGTTGTCCACGTAGAGTTGAGTCAAGGTCAACTGGAATGTAACTCGATTTTGATTTTGATCTGAAATTCTCCTGACAAAATGTTTTTCTCAGCATCCAGGAAGCTCATTTAGCTCTTTTCGCCTTTTTTGATCTCTGATACTTCCAGGATCCACATGTAGTTCCTCCACCAAACAGGTTTTGTTTTCAACGTGTCATTTATTCTGTCAGCGGGATTTCGCAAAACCTGGAAACAGATTTACATGAAATCTGGTGGACTGATCTGAGATTTCCTCCATGATGTGCTTGTGCTTGTTTTTGGTCATAATGACACAAACAGACACACAGAGTTCATTTCAAATCCTAAGTGTCTGTTTGCAGGGAGGACAAATCAATTTAACTAAAAAAAGCAAAGAGATTGGAGTGATGTGTTTGTGTGTAGCGGCAAATTGGAGGATTTGTCAGCGTCACTGCATGTTGTTGTTGCTCTCCACCGCTCACACACATTTTCCAACCAAAGAACTCGCTCCATTCTGGTTTGCGCAACAAATTTTTGAAATTTTCCCCTAAATATAGATTGGTTCCCACGCGGAAAAGTTGGTTCTCAGCTGGAACCAGAAAACAGTGGGACCGACAGATGCAGATGACAACCAAGAAAACTTTGTGGTCGAGTTAAAAATGTCTTTGCCAACCCTAAACAGAGATTCACACACACCTGGCTCCACCTCTGCAAATAAAAAAAACAACATTTTACATTTGTCTGTCTGTGTGCAGCAGCTGTGATTTCCTCGTCACATCCGGCTGATTTCTCCAGGATACAGTCAGCACACTTGAGGCTGAGGCACCGGCACGATTTACAGATTATTAATCGCAATCTGATCCCTCTCACACTCAGATTATGGTCAACTTTTCCAGGGCTGCAGGGTTAGGGTTAGGGTTAGGTATTAGGGAATCCTCTGTAATACACTGGCACGTAAACTGATTCTTATTTTTTCTTTTACAGGTACTGTGGACCTCTAGGAAGTTTCAGGGAAGATACTTTTTATTTATTTGTCTGTTTTTTTCTCTTTTTTAGGGGGATAATTCATGTGTTCCTGATTGGAGAGGAAGCAGTGGATAAATGTCTGGGGTTTCTTCAGGTAAGTAGTTTTTACGTTATTCTTCAGAGGGTACGGAGATTCACAGGCCAACTGTGTCAAATGAAGGTAAGTAAAAGTAAGTGTACATAGGGATACAAAGAAAGGTAAGTTTATAGATATATATGTGTATATATATGTATATATAGAAAATAAATAAGAATGAATAAAAGGGTTAGATTTACAGATTATTAATCGCAATCTGATTCCTCTCACACTCAGATTATGAAGGTCAACTTTTCCAGCAGGTGTGAGGGGTCGGGCTCTGGGCTGCAGGTGACAGCAGGCAGGTGGAGTCACCATGACAACAGAAGTGTTTACTTCTGTTGTGCCACGCCCACTATCGATGATGTAACCGCTCCACTCCAAAAACTGACAGTAACACAGGCCGGTTCCTTAGTTTGGCCCAGGATTCTTGAACCAAACCAGTTTGAGAAACAGAACTTTTTTGGTGAAAAGGCAGAACAGTGACACAGCGGTGGGGCTGGGCGATATATCGATATTACTCTGATATCGCGATATGAGACTAAATAGTGGGATACGGGGATCTTGGATATCAAAATATGGTAATATGCAAACCAAAATCAGGCAGCGTTCACATGTGACAACTTGGATTTAAACTCGGCTCGCTCATGGGAAAGTCTGTTTGTTTGACCCTTTACTGCTCTCTCATAAAACCCTGCAGTTTTCACACCTGAGCGATGCAAAACGTGACACTGCCACGCTTCCCCCCGGTGGACCGGTGGGTCTATTACACGCCTGGACCTGTGTCGTCTTCTCCTGGTTTTAAAGGCTGCATCACAGTGAAGGGATGCAGTTTTCTGAAATCGTCAGACTGCTGTAGCTGCTCTGTTATTCACCTGCCTGGTCATCATATCAACATTACTAATAACGAGTGTTTATTGGAAATCTACAGGGCGTAAATGTCTTATTAAAACACCAATAACTCTTGTAAACTGCCATAATAATGATATCGAGGCATTCAGTCAATGATATTGTGATATTTGACATATTGTGATATTTGTCCATATCACCCAGCCCCAAACAGTGGTAATTAAAAATGAAGGTGAACTACGACCCTGAGTCATGGATCACCACAAAGCCAACAAACACCCATAAAATAATGAAGCAGTAATATTTTCTGAAAATTATTAGTCTGATCACAATTTATTGTTTAAAATCTAATTCTCACCAGTTTGAAAGGATGAATTATCCTAAAATCTGCATCCTAACAGCTCACATCAGGCTAAAGTACAGCTGATAGACGAGGTTCAGCCCTCTGACCTGAGTCCTGCAGCTCAAGTCCACATGCAGTCCAGCTCACTGACGGAGAATTACCGAGAGTTCAAGCCCCGAGAAAAAAAACAGCTCGTTATTTAATTTTCACCCGTTCTGTTCATTAATCAGTCACAGTAACTCCCCTCATACACGCTGCATATGAGCTGTCAGAATATTAGAATAATTAGAATAAATTATAGATATTAGGCCTGAAGTTTAATTACCCTCGGGTTGAAATCGCAGAAGCAGAAAAAATGAAAATGATATAGAAAAAAAAAAAAGAAAAGAAATAATGAAAGAAAATAAGACAAACAGAGGATAGCCTACTGAGGATAGTAAACAGCCGAACATGCAGAAAATAAAGCATTTTCTTAAGAGTGCAATACTGACAATATTATTTCA